>NC_069505.1:534606011-534758511 GCF_027579735.1 Bombina bombina | reverse complement strand
GCACTTGTTAATTTACAATATTTAGTTCTTATTAAAAATATTTAAGGAAAAAAAAATTCTCTTTATATGGCAATTAAAAACATGGTGGGGGAGGGGCATATACGGTAGGAGGAGCAAGGGAGGTGGGAGGGGCACTTGATATGGGAGAGGCAATAGGGTAGATGAGGGGCAAAGGAGGTAGGTAGGTGGAGCAAAGAGGAGGTGGGGGCCCTGCCACACTTTTGCCAGGGGGCCCTGGTTGGTCTCAGTCCACCCCTGGAGCAATGGGAACTTGTGGGACATAATTCTCACTGCGCCTCCCATATTCTGATGCTGTCCTAACCCAGAAAACCTGAGGGATATTACTCAGGAATTTCTTTTGTTTCCCAGGTCGATGTGAGGGAGAGGACCTCTCAAACCTGGGAGCTGCATTTGCTGTCAGGCAGAATATGAGGTAAGTGCTGGCTTTATTTTCTGGGGTAGTCAGTAACTTAGAAAAAAGGTTGGGTAATTTAATAATATGGGAAAAACCTCATTGAAATTAGGCTCTTTATTTTTATGGGCACAGATTCTCCTAGGGATTTAGGAGACACTATGGGCAGCTTATACGCAGGCACCGGGGCTGATTTTCAAAATGTGGTGGTTTCACATCTGCAGGCGGTTTCATAACTAATAGCCGACCGGGAGATGACCTATTGGCACGCCCACAATGGGCGGTACTAAGGAAGCAGCAATTGTATGTGCACCTTTTTGATTCACTTCCTGAAAACATTGTGAGGCGAATTTGTGCATCTTCCTTGCAAACTACGCATTTACTATCCTATATGCGTTTAGATCTGGAGCCCGACTTCTGCAGCTGCTGCTAGGTTCCGGTTGGGCTTGTGAAGTATTGGCTCATACTCAGAGGAAGGTTGGCATCTCAGCAAAGTACTGCTGAGGTGTAGTGGTGTTCTGCAGGGTTGTTTAAGCTTGTTTGGCCTTTTCTACACTTAAAGGTTATAATAGAGTAAAAAAGTTACAGTTTAAAATTTAAAGTGACAGTAACGATTTTTTTACGTTTTTGACTTTTATTAATAAAATGTAATCTTTTTATGATAATTTTATTTATTGTGAGTCAAGATGGACCAAGAGGCTCTGCAAGGTGTCACCTGTTCTTTGTGTTTTAATGCTAATGTGGAACCACCAATCCCTTTCTGTTCCTCATGTATTGAGAGAACTTTAAGCTATAGGGATAGAATTTTTTCGGAGCCAACATTTTCTAAAGAAGATGCTGTTCAGGAATCTAATGACAATGTTCAATCAAGCGTCCCAAGGTTTACCGGCCACACATGCAGTGCCCTGCGCTTCCTCTCTAACTTCTCCTGGAGTTACTTTGCAAGACATCGCTTCTCTCATGTCTTCTGCAGTCTCAAATGCGTTGTCTGCTTTCCCAATGTTGCAGGGAAAGCGTAAGAGGAAAAACAGACATTCAGCAAGCAAGGTTTCTGACGCAGTTGTTGCTATTTCAAATGCCCACTCTCAGTAGCCTGAGGAGGAGGATACCTTAGTAGCATCTGAAGGTGAAATTTCAGATTCTGACAGTGTAATTCCTCTTGCTGATACTGAAGTTGTATCCTTCAGGTTTCAACTAGTACACCTCCGTCTGTTACTCAAGGAGGTTTTAGCTACATTGGATGACTGCGACTCCACGGTCGTAGTTAATCCTAAGAAATCCAGTAAGCTAAACAAATATTTTGATGTACCTTCCTTGGTGGAGGTTTTTCCTGTACCAGATCGAGCTACTGAGATCATTGTTAAGGAATGGGAGAGACCGGGTATCCCTTTTTCTCCTTCTCCTATATTTAAAAAGATGTTTCCCATAGCAAACTCTATCAGGGAATCGTGGCAAACAGTACCCAAGGTGGAAGGGGCAGTTTCCACTCTGGCCAAGAGAACTACTATACCCATAGAGGATCATTGTGCCTTTAAGAATCCTATGGATTAAAAAACTTAGAGGGGTTACTCAAGAGAACGTATGTACACCAGGGTTTACAATGGCAACCTGCAGTGTGAATTGTTACCGTCACTAGCGCGGCGGCATATTGGTTTGATGCATTGTCTGATGCTATCAGGACAGACACTCCCCTGTATGAGATTCAGGATAGGATAAAATCTCTTAAATTAGCTAATTCCTTTATTACTGATGCTTCCCTACAGGTTATCAAACTAGGAGCAAAAACATCAGGTTTTGCTGTTTTAGCCCGCAGAGCCTTATGGTGAAAAGCCTTGGTCTGCATGTGTGTCATCTAAATCT
The DNA here is from genome assembly GCF_027579735.1 of Bombina bombina. Lineage (NCBI taxonomy): Eukaryota > Metazoa > Chordata > Amphibia > Anura > Bombinatoridae > Bombina > Bombina bombina. The sequence goes on along the minus strand of NC_069505.1, from coordinate 534,756,239 downwards.
AAACTTTTGGTGATTCCTTACAAGGGAAAGACCTTGTTTGGGCTGGGTTTAACGGAAATAATCTCTGATATTACAGGAGGAAAGGGTCATCTTCTCCCTCAGGATAAGAGAAACAAGCAAAAGGCTTTCCTTCTTCGCTCAAGCTTGTGTTTGAGATGTTCAGGTTCCCTGGGCAGTAGACACAGTGTCCCAGGGATACAAGCTAGAGTTCAAGAGTTTTCCTCCCAGAGGCAGGTTTCTGCTTTCAAGATTATATGTAGACCAGACAAAAAGAGAGGCGTTCTTACACTGTGTAAGACACCTCTTCGACCTGGGAGTGATAGTTCCTGTTCCGATACAGGAACAGGGGCTGGGGTTTTATTCCAATCTGTTTGTGATTCCCGAAAAAGAGGGAATTTTCAGGCCAATTTTAGATCTCAAAAGTCTAAACAAATTTATCAGAGTACTGTCCTTCAAGATGGAAAACTATTCTTTCCATTCTTCCTTTGGTCCAAGAGGGTTAATTTATGACAACAGTGGATTTAAAGAATGCATACCTGAATATTCCCATTCACAGGGATCATCACAAGTTTCTAAGGTTTGCTTTTCTAGACAAACAGTTCCAATTTGTGGCCCTTCCTTTCGGCCTTGCCACAGCCATGAACCGGACAGATAGCTCAGCATGCTAATGCACTGTGGCTGAGCTCTGTAGCAACCCAAGGGTTGCAGGTTCGATCCCGGGCAAGGTCCACTCAGCCTTTCATCCTTTCAAGGTTGATAAAATGAGCAGCGCCTTGAGACCCTTACGGGTGATTAGCAGCGCTTTACAAGTACCCAATACATACATACATACATACACAGCTCCCAGAATTTTCTCAAAGGTTCTGGGATCTCTGTTGGCAGTGCTCCTATTAAGGGGCATTGCAGTGCCCCCCTATCTGGATGATATTCTGCTGCAGACGCCATCCTTTCAACAAGCAAGATCCCACACGGAAATGTTGTTATCCTTCCTGCGAACTCACAGATGGAAGGTAAATTTGGAGCTCCCTAGTTCCAAATACAAGGGAAATTTTCTTGGGAACCATTATAGATTCCCTATCAATGAAGATCTTTCTGACAGAAGTCAGGAAACCAAAGATTTTCGATTCTTGTTTAGTGCTTCAGTCAAATCCTCGGCCATCAGTGGTTCAGTGCATGGAGGTAATCGGGCTGATGGTGGTGGTAATGGACATCATCCCGTTTGCCCATTTCTACCTCAGACCTCTGCAGTTAAACATGCTCAGTGAGTGGAAGGGAGATTATGTGGATTTGTCTCCATGAATTCTTCTGAAGCAGGAGACAAGGGATTTGCTTCAATGGTGGTTGTCTCAGGATCATCTCTATCAGGGAACCTGCTTTCGCAGACCCTCCTGGGTGATTGTGACAGGCGCCAGCCTTCTGGGATGGGGGCAGTTTGGGGTTCCCTAAAGGCTCAGGGAGTTTGGACTCAGTCAGAGACTGTTCTTCCTATAATCATTCTGGAGTTGAGAGCGATCTTCAATGCTCTTCTAGCCTGGCCCCAGTTAGCCTTAGCCCATTTTATCAGGTTCCAGTCGGACAACATAACTTCAGTGGCTTACATCAATCATCAGGGAAGAATGCAGAGTTCCATAGCGATGACAGAGGTAGCCATGATAATTTGGTGGGCGAAGTCTCTCTTGCTGTCAGTCGTTTGTTGTTCCTTCCTTGTGTCCTAATCCTTCTTCTCAGAAGGAACAACTTCTGCACAATTTAGATGTGGTTCGTGCTCTAAAATTTTACTTACTTAGGATTTTTGTCAGTCCTCTGCCTTGTTTGTGGTTTTCTCAAGAAAACGTAAGTGACAGAAAGCTACGGCTACTTCTCTTTCTTTTTGGCTGAAGAGTATCATACGTTTTGCCTATGAGACTGCTGGACTGCAGCCTCTAGAGAGAGTTACGGCTCATTCCACGAGGGCTGTTGCTTTTTCATGGGCATTCAAAAGTGAAGCTTCTGTGGAACAGATTTGCAAGGCTGCAACTTGGTCATCTCTTCCCACTTTTTCAAAGTTCTATAAATTTGATACGTTTGCCTCGGCTGAGGCCACTTTTGGGAGAAAGGTTCTTCAAGCAGTGGTGCCTTCTGTTTAGGTTACCTGTCTTGTCCCTCCCATATCATCTGTGTACTCTAGCTTGGGTATTGATTTCCAGTAGTAATTAAACGATCCGTAGACTCGTGTCATTAAAAAGAAAAGGAAATGTATGCTTACCTGATAAATGTATTTCTTTTTTGACACAATGAGTCCATGGCCCGCCATGTTCAATAGACAGGTTGTTGGGTTATTATAAACTTCAAATAAGTTACTAGTAAAACAGTTGGAGGGCAAACAGCGCCTATGAATATGTACCGGCTACACTATTAGGAAGACCTCCTATTTGGTCTGATGAAGATAACTGTGGAAGATAAATAGGAGCGCCTATGGCTTAGGTACAGTCAGGGATCGCACTCTGGGTGGGTAGTGTACTAAAATTGATTATTTATTATAATATCCAAACATTAAACATAAAACAGAGATATGGAATTAAAACTTCATAAAATCATATAGCCTAATACAAAGGGTACTACTTAGTTACATCAGTTCATTATTATGAGTCAATTATACCAAAAATATACAAAAATATAAGGCAGGGTTTGTTTCCTCTATTGCAACAAGGTTATTATACCAAACTGTAGACCTTCACAACAACTAGTCACAACGACTGGTCGATGCTAATTAGCACCGTATGTGTCAATACGAATTCACACCATATATTATATAAGTGCGTGAACAAGAGACAATGACAGTCTATAATTCAGAATATTAAGAAACAATAATCTAATATGTCAGAGTATTAAAAACGGTGATCTAATATGTAAAGGTGGTGATAAAAAACGTGTAAAAAAGGTGTTTTAAAAAATGAATCACATTAAAAAAGAATCAGAAACTCTGAAAAAAAAATTTTGTGTTAAAATTCCAAAAAGTAAAGTGAGACAAAACCGGTTTGTCAAAAATGTGAATGAGGTCACAAGGTGATATGTAAAAAATACAATGATCAAAGTGTGCAATGAAGTGATCAATGTTGTGCAAAAAGGTGCTCGTGTGCTTGACTCCTGATAAACAATGGTGTCTGACTCAAATAGATTGCTAACAATAGACAAATCCAATGTTGACCTATCAATTTGGCTTATGCAATATTAATACATAAAAACATAAAAACATATATAAAAACAAATGACAATTCCTAAAAATCCTAAAATATTGTCCAGTTAATAGTCCAATATTGTTGGTCCACACTGGTGAGGGACTGGAGGGAGAAAAAAACCCAATTAACTTTGAATTGTGTCCTGATCCAGAGTCCTAATACTTGCTGGATGAATCTGAAATCAAAAACAGAAAAATACCTCACATAAAGGGCCTTTAGGGTGAAGTCCAAATGGTATCAAACTTACCCCCAAAGCCAAGATTCCTGGTACTGGTGTAGCCTCACAAACCTCTACGCATTTCGGCCCTGCAGCGGGGCCTTTTTCAAGATAATATGAGGCTAAAATAAACTGAACTTATATAGCTGATATGGGGGAGTGGCTAGGTCAAATTGCGCCAAATGTTGCTGCCGGCGGGAAAAATTTACCACCAAAAAGCTGTCCTCGTGATCATTCTACTAAACCGGATATCCGCTATGCCCCATACTTCCGGTTGCGTCACTTCCGGTTGTCCCGGTCAATTTCCGGTTTTTATATTTCCGGCGGACGCTTTGCCATCTTAGTTATGGGCAAATATGGGCAGGTTATGGGCAGGCATTTTCGGTGATTTGAGAAGTTATTCTTATTTTGCTGGCGATATGATTATGAGTTTGCCGGCTAAGGGAAAAGGAAGACTATTGGTAACTGTATAAAAAACTATAAAAAAAATATATATATAAAAATATATAAAAAATATATTAAAGGGGAAATAAATGGAAGATGGGATTAGATTTTAGGCTCATAAGTACCAGGATAAACATATTTGCAACTGGTATACTTGGACTTATACATAAAATTAAATGATCAATAAAGCGGCATCTGAAGCGACATCTAAAACAACACAATTAGGAACATTGGGGGTTCCCTCTAATTCCTAACATCCACTTGATTCTATACAATCTTGGTTGTTATAATATAAGGGGAATGGTTGATGTCAACGTAAGATAAGACCATAGACAATTGAATTACAATACAGATTTTCATATTCACGGGGTTCTTAACACCAGGATGACCCCTTGCTATTCTATTATGAAATACTAAATAATTCAATGAAATCGCTGGAGAATCATTACTACGATTGTGTGGCATCCTATTAAATACAGTTGTGGATTCGGTTTTGTTTGTACAGCAAATGTGGGGATTTATCAGACATCATAATAATTTATGTGGCTGCTGCCCAAACTATGTGTGATGGGGGGTTTCTATATAATATAATAATGATGGTATTTAGGGTATCTATTAAGAATCAGTCTAGATGGGTGTCTTATTTAATTTTGAAATAGATGTACTATTTCAAAGTTAGCATTGTGTCCTTTCGGGTAGATGCAGTCCAAGTTGAATATCCACTTGGATTCTATCTTCAACATCTTTCGATGAAGACGGTTTCAAGCACACGGACTTGAAACCTAAGTCCAATTTCTATCCGACTCAGTGCAAAGGCCCTGCCATTGAAGCCTTTGAAGCAATGGTATGTAGCGACATCAAGAAATTAAACTCCACTAAAGCATACAAAAGGAACTTAAATGCCAAGCAGCTACAGACAATATCAAAATTGGAAAAGAACAAGGACTTAGTGATCAAATCGGCCGACAAGTGAGGTGGAGTGGTTTTGATGAACAAAACAGACTATTGGAATGAATCCAAAAGGATCCTAGAGGATAAGGAAACGTATGAAATCTTGAATTCAGATCCTACGGGTCACTACAAAGCCATTATAGACAATCTATTGGTTGAAGCAAAAGAAATGGGCATATTGAATGACAAAGAACACAGATATCTGACCAATCAACATCCAAAGATCCCTGTGTTCTACCATCTACCAAAGATCCATAAGAGCCTAGTCAACCCCCCTGGGAGACCAATTATAATCAGGCATAGGATCGCTTTCAATTGAATTAAACGGTATCTTACAGCGCTCAAAATATCCCAATCTTGCTTATTGATAATGGGGTACCTAGCTGCCCCTGAGATTGAATATGTATTAGTGATGAAATATCAGAAAGCGCCTAACTAGAGGCTATTGGGAAGTGGGTTTAGAAGATTCTATAAGCTTCTCTATCAAGTGTAGATATTCTTGGTAAAATATAACACAAGGTTGTATAAAGATGAATATATAAGCGATATAAGAGTTTGACAAATTTAATACAAAAAATAAAATTAAAATTCAACATACAATCAGTTAAAAACATGGATCCATGTACATATTATAGAATATTGTACAATATTAATCGGTTAATAACAATTGTTTTAAAACGATGAGTAACAGTTGTTTTAAAACACAAAATTATTCTAAAAATCACAAACTTCTGTAAAAATTACTTTAAATGTTACAAACTTCTGTAAAAATTACTTTAAATATTTGTTGTTATTCAGTTCCTTAAAATGTAGTTTGGGTGTATTGCACCAATTTATTGAATGTCTCTAATTCCTTAGTGGGAATATCCTCCTCCGTTAAAAAATGTGATAAAACAATGATGGTATATAAAAAATAAAAGTGATTCCTTTAAAGTGTTCCAGAAAAAATTCTGTGTTAGAAAAAAATAATAATAAAAAATCTGTGTTTAAAAACAAAATTATATTGGGGTTCTAAAAATCGGAGATATGTGAATCAAAAATATATAACTCAAAAATTGAACTCAAAAAACGTGTGGTGATCCAAAAATGATGATGGTGAAAAAATTAGTTAGTGGAGAAAAATGTGTGGGTGTAGCTCCAAATCCTTAATCAATAGTTATTTGATGGTGTAAAGTAAATGTGTTGATAATAATGATGATTAAAATCCTCCTTTCCTTTCTGGCGAATGCTTAGTTGTTGGAGTGTTTTCTAGGGTATTCAGTCTATATTATAAGACTCTATCCTCATAAACCTGCAATCAACAACAAAACAACATAGTGCAATAATCCTCCAAATAGAGAAGAAAGTAATGAAATATTGCTCACCAAATTCTGTCAACACGTTTCGGCCTCTCAGTTAGGCCTTTTTCAAGACTATGTTTTCTGGTGAGTTATGGTGGCTATTTAAAGTATGTTTTACCAATCAGTGGGTCGTGTATTTGGCGCCAAAAAACGTTAGCCTCACTTGACCCGGAAGTATTAATCTTTCCCTTACGGTTTTTTTATGAACTCTTTTTTCTATTACCTTATTCTAAGTGTTCTATTAATGATTCTCTTTATATTGGGATTCCGTTTACTATTTTCTACTTTATTGCTTATGTTTCATTTGTTTTGTTCCTTCGTAAAACCGGATGTGGTTTAGTGAAACCGGAAGTGTCAGATGTGAAAGGTTTCACTCGTTGAACCGGATGTTTGTATCTAAGCAAAAACCGGAAGTGACGTCTAGTCTGTCACTTCCGGTCTACCCCGTGTTTACAAACATTGCCGGTTGCCATGACAATACCTCCGGTGTTGTTTTTTGTATAGGTGATATATAATTCAGCGGAGATTTCTCAGTATTTTGGGTACCAAAGGTTTGGTTCATGGATGCCTTTTGCGATCGTACTATAGAAGAGTATACTAAAAAATTAATACTTTAAAAGGGGATCGAAATGAGCTTATAAATTAAATAATTAATATAAAATTGATAAATAATATGGTAAAAACTTTCTTGCTTGAACGTGGAACGAACGTATTATAGAAAAATTTTACTAAGAAATAAATACTTAAAAAAGGGGATGGGATGAGCTTGGAACTTAGTATAAAATTAGTAAAAAATGATAAGAACTCTATAGCTGGTCGTAGGATTTTAATATATAATAAGAGACCCTTTGGATGTTTATTTTACGTATTAAAAAATGTTGGAATTTGGTGCAGGTGATATATTAAAATCTAAAACTCTTAAAATGTCTCTAAAAATAGTAATGTCGTAAATGATGAGATCCTAATTCTTGCTTCTCATCTATCTATTAATATATTATTTGGATGATCTGGTCCACTGATTATTATAGTCTCTTAGGCTGAGATTGAGCTTACTAATTGGTGCTGATTATCCGAATATTGTTAGGAGTATGTCTGGGAATAAAACTGAAGATAAGTATTCTATGGGTATATCTAGATCTTTCCCTTTACAGGTACTATTACTCCCAACGTGAGGTTCCTACTCAGTCTTAATTTAGGTTAGCCCTATGTTGGTGCTGAAGTGTCTGCTGACCGATAGCTTTGGGAGCTAGTATGAAAATACATGCTGATTGGCTATGTGTCATCTCGTAACGATTCGTGTAATTTGTCACTACAGTTTTACCAATTTCTTATTTGAGATTAAATAAGTGTGAGAGGTCTTCCCTGTTGTTCAGTCCCCTATGGTATAAACTGTCCATGTCAAAGATCCATCTGGATTCGGCAGTTAGTAGACTTTTTTCGTAGTTTCCTCCTCTCCAATTCGGTTTCACTATTTGTATTCCTGTATAGTGGAAATCTTTCTTATTTCCCTGGTGATGATTCGTAAAGTGTCTGTATAGTGCAGTTTCTGTGTTTTTATGTTTGATTTTCAGTAGATGCTCCCTGATTCTATCTTTAAGGACTCGGGATGTTTGTCCTATATATTGGAGCCCACAGTTGCACCATATCAGATAGATTACTCCCTTGCTGGTGCATCTTATCAGGTCATTGATCCTATACTTGACCTTTGTGTTATGCGAGATAATTTCCTTTGTTTTGATGCCTCTTTTGCACGCTTTGCAATTCAAGCAAGGGAAGAAACCTTTAATTTCTTTCCCGAATACATCTCTGGTTTTGTTCTTTATACTTCTCGGTACACTAGGTGATAGTTTGTTTTTTAAATTCTCTGTTTTCTTGTATATAAAGACTGGTCGGGTGGTTAGCTTGTCTCCTAACACCTCGTCGTCTTTAAGAAGTGGCCAGTGTTTTTCTATGATTTTTTCCACAGTTCTCCTGTTTTCACTAAATTCCGTGATGAAAGGAATGGTGAGGTGATCTTCCTCTGGGTTTATATTCGTTTTCTTGGATTTATATATTAAAAGTTCTTTCCTATCCCTCTGTCGTACTTCTTCGATGTTCCTATTGAGACTTTCTTCGTTGTAGCCTCTTTCCAAAAATTTTCCTTTTAAAGTGGTCACTTGTTCTTCCCATCTATTTGGGTTGGAACAGTTCTTTTTAAGCCTTAGAAATTGTCCTTTCGGTATATTTGTTTTCCATCTCTCGAGGTGACAACTTGCTTTGTGTACATAGTTGTTGCAGTCCACTTCCTTAAAGAAAGTGGACGTCTCTACATCTGAAGAGGGGATTAATGACACAAAGGAGGCTAAGAATACAGATATTTCAAATGAGGGAGATTGGGTCCAAGTTACACACAGGGGGAGGAGACAGAAACAAAGATTGCCAATAGAAGATGAAAATATTGAATACCACAACCCCAACCATAGAGAGCATAGACGAAACAACACACCTTGGAATCAAGAATATACACCAAGATTCAATAGATGGCATCAGGGATTAGATACAAGAATAAATAATAGGACCCCAAGAACAGCCTTCCATCATCACAGACAGAGAAGGGGTTGGGATCATAATGAACAACATTTTTATCAGAACAGAAACAATTTACAATACAACCACAGACAATTCTCAGACACACCCTACAAGGGGGGATACTATACAAACAATTATAATCAAGATTTTTACTCACCCTCACGCCAATACAATGATAGAAGTCGCGAATACCCAAACTACAGACACTATCCAAGATCGAATAAGAGGCAATATGATAACTATAGAGAAGCCCCAAACACATTTTGGGAACAAGATAGACCCCAAAGACATAACGATTACAACCAGGCATATTATCCCAACAGAAGGGAACATAGACAGAATCCACATCAAAGTGAAAACAACAGTTACTCCTTGGGAAACCAAACAGACTCTAGGACTAACAATAATAGAAAAATCCCCCAAGTAACACAAGGAAAACACCAAGACAACCCAACACCAAGTACCAGTAACAATGAACAACTAAGAGCACCAGGTTCAGGGCACTCTTTTTTAGGGGTAGCACCAAGAGTAACCAAGGACCCGGAAAGGGGCTCAACAAAAAGAAAGAACTCTCACCAAGAAGAGTTTCATACACCAACAGAAAAAAGAAAACTCATAGGGGAAAGAGAGGGGGAAGAAAATTAAACAAAAAAGAAACAACAGACCCCCACATTTCCACTAACCCTCAAAATGAAGGCATATTTAATCTGAGTTCCAAGGAACTAACCAAAAAAGAATCTTCAGTTCTAAGTTATGGTCTTTCGTTTGCCCCTTCAAAAGGGTTAAACAAGTTCAATACCTTCATAAATGCGAAAGAATTTGTCAGGAAACTGACACTCAAAAGACATTTTATGAAGTCTCCGCTGGAAAATTACACATCTCAATATGTAAACAGTAGTAACAGTCCTTATCTACACACGGATCTAAAACCTAGATCCAACTTTTATCCGGTTGCCAGCAAAGGCAACACTATAGAGACCTTTGAAACAATGATATGCAATGAGATAAGAAATATAAAACCAAAGAGTTTGAATAATCACAAGCATAATCTTTCGAAAGAACAGATGAATACCATCAAGTCCCTTGAAAAGAATCGCAATCTGGTTATAAAACCAGCGGACAAAGGTGGGGCATAGTCATCTTAAATAGAACTGACTATGAGGAAGAATGCAATAGAATACTATCGGATCAAAAAACCTACGAAATTCTGAAAAGAAACCCTATTGAAAACTTTAAGAGGGATTTGGATGTATTTTTGGAGGATGCACATAGCACTGGGGTACTCAATGACAAGGAGTTTAAATACATCAGTATAAAACATCCTATAACCCCAGTATTCTATTACCTCCCAAAGGTGCATAAATCCCTAGAAAGACCTCCAGGCCGACCGATAATTTCGGGGATAGAGAGCCTCTCAAGTAACCTATCGGAATATGTGGACAGGAAGTTACAAAAATATGTAACCAAATTACCATCGTATCTGAGGGACTCCACCCAGATATTAAATATATTGGAGGGTATAGAATGGGAAGAACATTACATACTGGTCACGTGTGATGTAGCCTCCCTATACACCAACATACCACATAAGGGTGGGATTGAGGCAGTCAACTTCTTCCTAGAAAAAGATGAAGAACTACCCGAATTACAAAGACAATTTATTCTGGATGGGATACAATATATCCTCACGCACAACTATTTCTCTAATAATGGGATTTTTTTATAAACAAGTATGCGGAACAGCCATGGGGACCAGGTTCGCGCCCAGCTATGCGAATCTGTATATGGGCCACTGGGAACTGATCTTTTGGGAATCATGCCCAGCGAGCGCGGACCTGGTCCTCTATAATAGATATATCGATGATATAATTATGATATGGAAAGGTTCCATGGATGACCTGCAATATACATTAAATGTTATGAACAAGAACGAAAATAACCTCACGTTCACGTATGAAATGAGCAAAAAAGAGATCACCTTTTTGGACCTCAGAATTGAGATCGCGAATGGGAAATTAGAGACGTCCACTTTCTTTAAGGAAGTGGACTGCAACAACTATGTACACAAAGCAAGTTGTCACCTCGAGAGATGGAAAACAAATATACCGAAAGGACAATTTCTAAGGCTTAAAAAGAACTGTTCCAACCCAAATAGATGGGAAGAACAAGTGACCACTTTAAAAGGAAAATTTTTGGAAAGAGGCTACAACGAAGAAAGTCTCAATAGGAACATCGAAGAAGTACGACAGAGGGATAGGAAAGAACTTTTAATATATAAATCCAAGAAAACGAATATAAACCCAGAGGAAGATCACCTCACCATTCCTTTCATCACGGAATTTAGTGAAAACAGGAGAACTGTGGAAAAAATCATAGAAAAACACTGGCCACTTCTTAAAGACGACGAGGTGTTAGGAGACAAGCTAACCACCCGACCAGTCTTTATATACAAGAAAACAGAGAATTTAAAAAACAAACTATCACCTAGTGTACCGAGAAGTATAAAGAACAAAACCAGAGATGTATTCGGGAAAGAAATTAAAGGTTTCTTCCCTTGCTTGAATTGCAAAGAGTGCAAAAGAGGCATCAAAACAAAGGAAATTATCTCGCATAACACAAAGGTCAAGTATAGGATCAATGACCTGATAAGATGCACCAGCAAGGGAGTAATCTATCTGATATGGTGCAACTGTGGGCTCCAATATATAGGACAAACATCCCGAGTCCTTAAAGATAGAATCAGGGAGCATCTACTGAAAATCAAACATAAAAACACAGAAACTGCACTATACAGACACTTTACGAATCATCACCAGGGAAATAAGAAAGATTTCCACTATACAGGAATACAAATAGTGAAACCGAATTGGAGAGGAGGAAACTATGAAAAAAGTCTACTAACTGCCGAATCCAGATGGATCTTTGACATGGACAGTTTATACCCTAGGGGATTGAACAACAGGGAAGACCTCTCACACTTATTTAATCTCAAATAAGAAATTGGTAAAACTGTAGTGACAAATTACACGAATCGTTACGAGATGACACATAGCCAATCAGCATGTATTTTCATACTAGCTCCCAAAGCTATCGGTCAGCAGACACTTCAGCACCAACATAGGGCTAACCTAAATTAAGACTGAGTAGGAACCTCACGTTGGGAGTAATAGTACCTGTAAAGGGAAAGATCTAGATATACCCATAGAATACTTATCTTCAGTTTTATTCCCAGACATACTCCTAACAATATTCGGATAATCAGCACCAATTAGTAAGCTCAATCTCAGCCTAAGAGACTATAATAATCAGTGGACCAGATCATCCAAATAATATATTAATAGATAGATGAGAAGCAAGAATTAGGATCTCATCATTTACGACATTACTATTTTTAGAGACATTTTAAGAGTTTTAGATTTTAATATATCACCTGCACCAAATTCCAACATTTTTTAATACGTAAAATAAACATCCAAAGGGTCTCTTATTATATATTAAAATCCTACGACCAGCTATAGAGTTCTTATCATTTTTTACTAATTTTATACTAAGTTCCAAGCTCATCCCATCCCCTTTTTTAAGTATTTATTTCTTAGTAAAATTTTTCTATAATACGTTCGTTCCACGTTCAAGCAAGAAAGTTTTTACCATATTATTTATCAATTTTATATTAATGATTTAATTTATAAGCTCATTTCGATCCCCTTTTAAAGTATTAATTTTTTAGTATACTCTTCTATAGTACGATCGCAAAAGGCATCCATGAACCAAACCTTTGGTACCCAAAATACTGAGAAATCTCCGCTGAATTATATATCACCTATACAAAAAACAACACCGGAGGTATTGTCATGGCAACCGGCAATGTTTGTAAACACGGGGTAGACCAGAAGTGACAGACTAGACGTCACTTCCGGTTTTTGCTTAGATACAAACATCCGGTTCAACGAGTGAAACCTTTCACATCTGACACTTCCGGTTTCACTAAACCACATCCGGTTTTACGAAGGAACAAAACAAATGAAACATAAGCAATAAAGTAGAAAATAGTAAACGGAATCCCAATATAAAGAGAATCATTAATAGAACACTTAGAATAAGGTAATAGAAAAAAGAGTTCATAAAAAAACCGTAAGGGAAAGATAATACTTCCGGGTCAAGTGAGGCTAACGTTTTTTGGCGCCAAATACATGACCCACTGATTGGTAAAACATACTTTAAATAGCCACCATAACTCACCAGAAAACATAGTCTTGAAAAAGGCCTAACTGAGAGGCCGAAACGCGTTGACAGAATTTGGTGAGCAATATTTCATTACTTTCTTCTCTATTTGTAGCATTATTGCACTATGTTGTTTTGTTGTTGATTGCAGGTTTATGAGGATAGAGTCTTATAATATAGACTGAATACCCTAGAAAACACTCCAACAACTAAGCATTCGCCAGAAAGGAAAGGAGGATTTTAATCATCATTATTATCAACACATTTACTTTACACCATCAAATAACTATTGATTAAGGATTTGGAGCTACACCCACACATTTTTCTCCACTAACTAATTTTTTCACCATCATCATTTTTGGATCACCACACGTTTTTTGAGTTCAATTTTTGAGTTATATATTTTTGATTCACATATCTCCGATTTTTAGAACACCAATATAATTTTGTTTTTAAACACAGATTTTTTATTATTATTTTTTTCTAACACAGAATTTTTTCTGGAACACTTTAAAGGAATCACTTTTATTTTTTATATACCATCATTGTTTTATCACATTTTTTAACGGAGGAGGATATTCCCACTAAGGAATTAGAGACATTCAATAAATTGGTGCAATACACCCAAACTACATTTTAAGGAACTGAATAACAACAAATATTTAAAGTAATTTTTACAGAAGTTTGTAACATTTAAAGTAATTTTTACAGAAGTTTGTGATTTTTAGAATAATTTTGTGTTTTAAAACAACTGTTACTCATCGTTTTAAAACAATTGTTATTAACCGATTAATATTGTACAATATTCTATAATATGTACATGGATCCATGTTTTTAACTGATTGTATGTTGAATTTTAATTTTATTTTTTGTATTAAATTTGTCAAACTCTTATATCGCTTATATATTCATCTTTATACAACCTTGTGTTATATTTTACCAAGAATATCTACACTTGATAGAGAAGCTTATAGAATCTTCTAAACCCACTTCCCAATAGCCTCTAGTTAGGCGCTTTCTGATATTTCATCACTAATAGGATCGCTTTCAAGCAACTTATCTGAATACATCGATAAACAATTACAACCATACGTGAAAACATTATCCTCTTATTTGAGAGACTCCACTGAGGTTCTAAACTTACTAAAGAACATGGAATGGGATGACACCTACATAATGGTTACTAGCGACGTGACATTATTATACACCTCGATCCCACACGATGAAGGCTTGGAATCCATCAGAAACTATCTGGACAAAGATGAAAGTATGCCTGAACCCCAGAGAAGATTCATTCTAGACGGAATAGATTACATCTTGAGGCACAACTATTTCTGTTGGGATGGGGTCTTCTATCGACAGGTATGTGGGACGGCTATGGGGACCAGGTTCGCGCCCAGCTACGCCAATCTCTATATGGGCAGATGGGAAACCATATTTTGGGATTCCTGCCAGGCGAGCGCGGACCTGGTCCTCTACAAAAGATTCATAGACGACCTTCTAATCATCTGGAAAGGCAATAGAGAAGACCTGGAATATACATTAGGGGTAATGAATAAGAATCAGTCCAATTTGAAGCTTACGAACACCATTAGCAAAGACCACATCGTCTTCCTAGATCTGGATATCAGAGTCGAAAATGGAAGAATTGAGACCTCAACACACTTCAAGGAGGTTGATTCAAACAACTACATTCACCAGTCGAGCTGTCATCACAGAAAATGGATATCCAATATCCCAAAAGGACAGCTCATGAGGATTAAAAAGAATTGTTCAACTGAAGAATCTTGGTCCAAACAGTCCCAAACACTCAAAGACAGGTTCCTCGCAAGGGGTTATGACGAAGCACATATAGACAAAACTATACGAGATGTGAAGGACTTGAAAAGAGAAAGTCTCCTAGGATATAAAGACAAGAAACATGCGACACCAGAGGAAAACCTAAAGATCCCATTTATCACCCAATACAATGAGAGGAAAAAGGTAATGGAAGACATAGTGAAAAGACACTGGCACCTTCTCAAGGACGATGATATCATAGGGGAACATCTAACTGAACGACCCTACTTCATCTACAGAAAAGCGGAGAATCTAAAGTCAATATTGGCTCCAAGCATCCCTAAGTGTAATACAAATCTGACTAACACCTCAGGGATAACAGCCAAGAAACTCTATGGCTTTTATCCATGCCACCTATGTAAAGCACGTCAACATGGCATTAAGAACAATTGCTTTAAATCCAAAATAAATAATTAAGTATTTCAAGTCAAACAAACCATCAGATGTACAGACAAATTTGTAGTATATCTAATAGAATGCGGCTATGTTCTGCAATACGTGGGACAGACCACTAGGAAATTGAAGGATAGAATCCGGGAGCATTTACTGCAGATAAAATGGGGAAAAACAGATTTGCCTCTTTACAAACACTTTAAAGAAATACATGGGGGAAGTAACAAAAGTTTCAAGTTTATGGGGATCTGTAAGTTAAATAAGGATTGGAGGGGTGGAAACATGGAAAGCAAGATGTTGAAGATAGAATCCAAGTGGATATTCAACTTGGACTGCATCTACCCGAAAGGACACAATGCTAACTTTGAAATAGTACATCTATTTCAAAATTAAATAAGACACCCATCTAGACCGATTCCTAATAGATACCCTAAATACCATCATTATTATATTATATAGAAACCCCCCATCACACATAGTTTGGGCAGCAGCCACATAAATTATTATGATGTCTGATAAATCCCCACATTTGCTGTACAAACAAAACCGAATCCACAACTGTATTTAATAGGATGCCACACAATCGTAGTAATGATTCTCCAGCGATTTCATTGAATTATTTAGTATTTCATAATAGAATAGCAAGGGGTCATCCTGGTGTTAAGAACCCCGTGAATATGAAAATCTGTATTGTAATTCAATTGTCTATGGTCTTATCTTACGTTGACATCAACCATTCCCCTTATATTATAACAACCAAGATTGTATAGAATCAAGTGGATGTTAGGAATTAGAGGGAACCCCCAATGTTCCTAATTGTGTCGTTTTAGATGTCGCTTCAGATGCCGCTTTATTGATCATTTAATTTTATGTATAAGTCCAAGTATACCAGTTGCAAATATGTTTATCCTGGTACTTATGAGCCTAAAATCTAATCCCATCTTCCATTTATTTCCCCTTTTATATATTTTTTATATATATATTTTTTTTATAGTTTTTTATACAGTTACCAATAGTCTTCCTTTTCCCTTAGCCGGCAAACTCATAATCATATCGCCAGCAAAATAAGAATAACTTCTCAAATCACCGAAAATGCCTGCCCATAACCTGCCCATAACTAAGATGGCAAAGCGTCCGCCGGAAATATAAAAACCGGAAATTGACCGGGACAACCGGAAGTGACGCAACCGGAAGTATGGGGCATAGCGGATATCCGGTTTAGTAGAATGATCACGAGGACAGCTTTTTGGCGGTAAATTTTTCCCGCCGGCAGCAACATTTGGCGCAATTTGACCTAGCCACTCCCCCATATCAGCTATATAAGTTCAGTTTATTTTAGCCTCATATTATCTTGAAAAAGGCCCCGCTGCAGGGCCGAAACGCGTAGAGGTTTGTGAGGCTACACCAGTACCAGGAATCTTGGCTTTGGGGGTAAGTTTGATACCATTTGGACTTCACCCTAAAGGCCCTTTATGTGAGGTATTTTTCTGTTTTTGATTTCAGATTCATCCAGCAAGTATTAGGACTCAGGATCAGGACACAATTCAAAGTTAATTGGGTTTTTTTTCTCCCTCCAGTCCCTCACCAGTGTGGACCAACAATATTGGACTATTAACTGGACAATATTTTAGGATTTTTAGGAATTGTCATTTGTTTTTATATATGTTTTTATGTATTAATATTGCATAAGCCAAATTGATAGGTCAACATTGGATTTGTCTATTGTTAGCAATCTATTTGAGTCAGACACCATTGTTTATCAGGAGTCAAGCACACGAGCACCTTTTTGCACAACATTGATCACTTCATTGCACACTTTGATCATTGTATTTTTTACATATCACCTTGTGACCTCATTCACATTTTTGACAAACCGGTTTTGTCTCACTTTACTTTTTGGAATTTTAACACACAAAAATTTTTTTTCAGAGTTTCTGATTCTTTTTTAATGTGATTCATTTTTTTAAAACACCTTTTTTACACGTTTTTTATCACCACCTTTACATATTAGATCACCGTTTTTAATACTCTGACATATTAGATTATTGTTTCTTAATATTCTGAATTATAAACTGTCATTGTCTCTTGTTCACGCACTTATATAATATATGGTGTGAATTCGTATTGACACATACGGTGCTAATTAGCATCGACCAGTCGTTGTGACTAGTTGTTGTGAAGGTCTACAGTTTGGTATAATAACCTTGTTGCAATAGAGGAAACAAACCCTGCCTTATATTTTTGTATATTTTTGGTATAATTGACTCATAATAAGGAACTGATGTAACTAAGTAGTACCCTTTGTATTAGGCTATATGATTTTATGAAGTTTTAATTCCATATCTCTGTTTTATGTTTAATGTTTGGATATTATAATAAATAATCAATTTTAGTACACTACCCACCCAGAGTGCGATCCCTGACTGTACCTAAGCCATAGGCGCTCCTATTTATCTTCCACAGTTATTATAAACTTCAGACACCTCTGCACCTTGTTACTTCCTTTCTCTCCTATACTTCGTTCGAATGACTGGAGTGGGAGGGAGGTAATATTTATCAGCTTTGCTGTGATGCTCTAAGCCTCCTCCTGCAGGGCAGGAGTGGTATTCCCAGTAGTAATTAGATGATCCGTGGACTTATGTCAAAAAAGAAATACATTTATTAGGTAAGCATACATTTCCTTTTTATTATTAATTATTATTTAATTATTCATATCACCCAATAATTACTATGTATTTGCAAAAAAAGATTTAACACATAGTGGAATTTTAAGTTTTGTGTACAAAGAGAATTAAAGAAAAATCAATAGACTGGAGGCGTGACGAATCTAGCGGGTACTAGGCATCTCCAAAAGCATGTGTAGCTCCCCGTTGAGCTGTGAAGGGTAGTGCATTCTCTGCCAATAAGTTCACTTCAAATTTTAAGTTCTAGAACCACCACTGGACTGGAGGGACAAAATAGGAGCTGGAGAGGGAGGCGGCAGCGGCGGCGGCGGCGTGAGATCTAGACACAATTTTTGCAAGTATAAGCATAACACTACATGCACATGCTATATCACACTGACATTATTACCACAGTTGTGGACTGAAGAAGGTTTTATAAGAAGATCATTTTCTAGCTATGTAACAGAAAGGAGAAAATGGTTAGCAACTACCACAGCTGTGGTATATCCAACTACAAAAGGATACTATCTCAGGATTTCATCAAGCTTCTAGTAACACCAACACTTCTTACATGAGCAACACACAAGCAGTCACACCATCCATGCTCAATTCTTAAACATCACTTATGGCTCCGAAGTTCATGAATATTTCTTTGATTCATGATATTTCATGCTTGCCGTTTATTCTATAATAATTATGTTATATCCATTCCTTATTTTTATAGTATTTTTCTGACTGTATATATTTCTGTGATGATTATGTTTGTCTGATCATTTACAGTGTTATACAGTAAACATTTACTCTACACAATTTGGATTTTAGTGCATGTGTTCTCAAACGCTTGTCATTACAAAAGAACTTGGTACTGTAAATCTACAATGCTATGACATATGTGTTTACCCCAAACCTCTCAGGTACCATATAGTGTATGTTATCTCTTCTGTGAGATTGCTATAATTTAGAAATATGCATTCCTTTTGCAGCAAATGCACATTCGTTATCGATCAGGGATATTCGTCTCATTTTAACAAGATGAATATCCAAACAAATGCAGCATCAAATTTAAGGAAAACAAAGGAATAATACAGAATTTCCTTTAAATAGTTCAAAATACTTACCATAGCATATTGGAGAGTACACTAAACCGCTACTCATTTTCACACAGACCCGGCCATGCTAACAGGAGGCTTAGCGTGGTGGCTCCAAGGGCCTGCACAAAAAGGTCTTTTAGTGTAGGTCCTGAGAGCCACCACACTAAGCCTCCTGTTAGCATGACCAAGGCTCTTTGAAGAAGAGGAGTGGTTTAGCCCGGCTCTCCAGAAAGCTTAGGTAAATATTTTAGTCACTACAGGTGAATTTTTTTGCCTGTAGCAGTGGAACATGTACATTTATTTAAAGGGACAGCATTCACCAATGTTAATATAACTGCATGTAATAGACACTAAAATAAACAATATATGCAAAGATACTGATATAAAAATCCAGTTTAAACCTTTTAAAAACTTACTTAGAAGCTCCAAGTTTAGCACTGTTGATGAGGTAGTCTGGGACACCCACTGAAATGGTCTGGGAAAACAAGAAGAGCAGAACCCCCCCCTTTCCCTGCATATGACATGACAGATAGCCAGCAGGAGTCTAAATGTGTGTATACATCTGATACCGTGGGGCTTGGTTAGGAGTCTGAAAATCAGCACACTGTTCTTAAAACATAAGCAAAATTATACATTTTTACAAAAACCACTACTAGATGGGCTTTATAAATAGATCTAAAAAACATTTATGCAAAGAAAAATCTAGCGTGCAATGTCCCTTTAACAAAACTAATGTAAATGTTCCTTCTTTTAGAGTCCTACACAGGGCAGGGGACTGGGAAACCAGACTGGCCCTGGACATTTTTGAAGACTGGCCCATCATTTGAGTATTAAAAAACATGAATATCTCTTGGTAACTATGGGTTTCAGTCTTCTCTTTCTGCGACTAGTGAGACTGCGACTATGCCTTTCATTGTAATGGGGGTTGTCATGTTCCTTGTTCAGAGGAGAATTGCCTGGTGTTTCGGGGCTGGACTGACATTACTTGGCGGGATCAGACTGATATACTTCAGGAAAGTTTTCCTCTGTGAAAAGCACAACTGGGCTAAAAGAGGCTGCTCCTGGGTGGTAAATCGCCAAAGAACTAGCTGATGAGCTGTTTGTTCCTGGTAGAGCGCTTCTCTCTTTGTATGCATAGTAATTAAAAGGACATAAAACCCCAATATTTTATTTCATGATTCAGATAGAACATACAATTTTAAACAACTTTCCAATTTACTTCTACTATCACATTGTTTTCTTGTTATCCTTTCGTGAAAAGCAGAGACATAAGCTCAGGAGTGTGCACGTTTCAGCAGCACTTAATGGCAGCAGTTTTTCAACAATGTTATAAATTAGCAAGAGCACTAGATGACAGCACCATTTCCTGTCATGTAGGGCTTCAGACACATGCACGCTACCTATCTAGATATCTCTTCAACAACAACAAAAACCAAAAAAACATGAGAATGAATAAAATTTGATAAAAAGTAAATTGGAAACATTTAAAAAAAATGTATTATCTATCTGGATCATGAAAGAAAAATGTTGTGTTTCATGTCCCTTTAATGAAGTTCTTTGGATAGGGAATTTTTCAAATCTTAAATGCAAGGTATTTTTTTATTGATAAAAAATGCAACATAAAATTACATATTTACACAAATATACAAAATATTTACATCAGAAAATACATAACAAATTTAAATAAAGACATAGATTTATATTTACTTATACAGTTAGGCCATTCCATAAAGTAAAAAACAAAAAACAGAGAACGCCAGGCACCCAAAAATATTTTATATAAAAAGCTTAAACTTTATTGGTATTTAACATTAAAATAAGTACAAAAAAAAGAGTGTGGGGTGACCCCCAAAAAAAGACTAACGCGTTTTGGCTAGGAGAGCCGTACTCATAGTCCCTAAAACATTCACTAACTCACTAGTTTAAGTACCCAGTGTTTTAATGTGATTGGTGGGTCAGTTAATTGAAATTTAAAGGCACAGGGCTGGGCTAGGTGTGTCAGTATTGTGTTTTACTCTGCACCAATATTACTATTTTCAATGACCATACAGCCTCTGTATCTTTATTAAATATCCAACTAAACTAAAAGACATTGGTTGATCAGATATAGGTAACAACATATCATTGCTATAACACACAATTTCATTCAGATAAGTCTTAGATATAAATGTGTAAACAAGTACAAAATTCATCTTGATCTAGGCTAAACTAAAATGCTGCCTTTAGAAGTGATCAAATACCCGACTATTTCAATAAAATTATATATTAATATGAAGAAAAACAATTATATCTTCAACAAATGACAGTAAATATAATTCCATAAAGTAACTTTACCTTTACACTTTATCCCCCTCCTATATCAATCCTGCAAAGCTATATAACAGTAAAATTCCACCTTACCACATTAGATTTCAAAATGTCTAATTAACAACAAAGAACAAGCTGACCACAAATGATAAACAACAACAAAATTAGTCTAAAAGTGTCAGGATTACAGGGAGAATATGATTTTACTAAAATACGATATATGATCTCATAATATGACTGTGGGCCTTAACCTGAGATTACTATTGTAGCATTATTTAACACTGCCGCATGAGCATTAAATGTGCTAGAGGTAAGCGCTTACCCAATGCTCATAAAAAACACACATGATATCAAATATGGCCCATAGAAGTCAATAGAGCTGGAGAAAAAAAAAACGAACACCCTACTTAAGCACAAACTGGATCACATATTCTCAAGTGTGCTAACCCAACATGAAAATATGAATATTTCACATTCCTACGTTTGTCACATATAATATGCTCTATTTATTCATAAATACATATTTCTACATATCTGATTTTTTTTAGCACAAATATATAGTTCAATAAACAAACAATATCCGAGGAGAGTTAAAAATTCTCTCTTTATTCCACAAAGTTAAAAAACAGGAGAAATGGCAGCATATACATAAAGAGAGCCAGTGTGGCACTAATGGCTTACGCGTTTCGGCATAGAGCCATAATCATAGCTATGATTACGGCTCTATATCATTTGTTTATTGAATTCTGTGCCAGTTTAACGTGGAGTACGGCTGTGGGGAGGTGTGAGCTGCAACCTGGCCAGTCATAGGAGGAACAGGACCGTTGACGTGCTAAAGGGGCGTGATTGAGTGACGCTGTGGTTACTGAGCGCATCCACGAGGACCCCGAGCCATTCCGGTGTAGACAGATGAGCACTTGGAGAGGTAGAAATAATTACCTGTGCATCGTGATAGCTACAGATGATCCGGTAAGATTGGCTAAGGCAACAGTGGAATATCAAATGTTAACCGTGTCACCAAGAACCCCTGCACACTTTATAATTGTATTGGAAGTCCTCCATTATTTAACTTTCTGGCAGGCTGTGTAGTGTGTTATAACAATACATATAGCTACGAACTGAACTGTGAACCTGAGTACTTTGGTGTATGTGTGTATTTTGAATATATAGTTCTACCTATGTATAGAGGATTATATATAGATATATACAAATAAATATAGGAATTTATATTTATAAATCACACTCCCCAAATATAACCTCTACATTTAATGCAAACATTAAAAAAATGAAAAAGTGACACAAGAGATGAGGGTGTATAGGAGGAAAACAGGAAAAGATTAAGAAAGTGAAAACAATTATCTAGAATAAAAACAAAACAAAAAATAGGAAGCAGAAGTAAGAATATATAACCTTTTAAAATACAAACTTTCCGAGATATAAACTAAACTAATCTAAAAAAAAGGGTTTTCTTCTGCCCCAATAAGGGTCCAAATGCATTTGAATTTTTACATTTTTACACTGAAACTAAAATTGCTGTCATTTTTTAAAAAAAAGAATGAAAAGAAGAAAATTAGAGCAAATAGAGACAATCCCACTTACCCAAGGTGATGAAGGCGCACTTATGCACCTAACAGAATTATGTGAGCAAAGTATAACCCAAAATAGTACAAATAGTGATATAAAAGTGGAGAAATTAGTTCAAAACATGAAATTTAATCAAAAATGTATCTTTTATCCCACACATTAAAAAGATAAATTTATCACACTATTTGAAGAACTAGTGATGAAAAAATGTTGAGATCCACACAAAATCTACACAAAAATAACATATACTAATGGTTATCTCCATGCATTTAGCATTCACCATCATAAGGTGGACAGAAAAACAACCCATACAGCCAATTTCAGAGATTAAAAAAAACTGCACCAAAGAAAGTGATTTTAAAAATGTATTCCGAAAGAAAAAGCATTTAAACGAGAAGAAATATTAAAATGATGTAATAATTCATTCATACAATAGAGTGAAATCCACCAATAGAGAAAAACTTATAAACCCCAAGAAAGACTATAACAAAATAAAAACAATAAAAGCAGATAAGGGAGGTGCAATTGTTATTCAGGATAGAGTAGATATACAATAAACAAACAATTTACTCTCTGACGATAACACATATGAAACCCTGAAATCAGACCCCACAATCAAATTTACTATAGAATATCAAAGCCTGCTAGCAGAGGCTAGGGATAAAAATATATTTAATGTGGATGAATATAAATTTATACAAAAGGAAAATTCAAAGATGGCCGTTTTCTTTCACTTGCATAAAACACATAAAAATGCACAAAATCTCCATGGTAGACCGATTATATCAGGGATAGATTGTCTCATAAGGAATTTATTAGAATATGTGGATAGTTTCCTCCAACTAATGGTAGTAAATCTAAAATCTTATTTGAGAGATAAACCATACCAACTCTTTATATTAGACACCATAACCTGGGAACCAACTTATTAATTAGTAATACTAGAGGTTTCATCTCTATACACTTCAATCCCACATGAGAAGGTAATAGAAGCATCTAAAAATGCAATGGAATAATACACTACCATTAGACATTATCAAATCGCATTTCTAGAACAATCTATTAGGTTTGTCCTAAATAGGAACTATTTTTAATTTGATGGAAAAATATTTTTACAAAAGTAGAGCACAGGTTTGTTAACTTGAATATAGGAATTTTCTAGGCTGATCAAATTTGGCAGGAAAATGTATTCCAAGATGACATTGTATTGTGAAAAAGATTTATTGAAAAAGTTTTTTTAATATGGAAAGTCACAGAAAACCACTTAGTAGAGTTTAACAAATTTCTAAATCATCCTTAATCTAAAATTCACATAGGAATGGGATAAGACAAAAATAAACTTTTTGGATTTCACCATATATATTGAAAATAATCTGATCCACACAAAAAACTACACAAAAATAATAGATACTAATGGTTATCTCCATGCAACTAGCAATCACCATCCTAGGTGGATCAAAAACATATTTCAAAGATTAAAAATAAACTGCACCAAGGAAAAAAAGTGATTTTAAAAAATGTATTCTGAAAGAAAAGTTAAAGAGAGGAAATATAAACCCCCAGAAAGATGATGAACTAAAAACAATAATAAAAAAAAAACTTGAATCAACAAACAGTAGGTTTAATATGACATACAACTGTGAGGCAGAAAATATATGCAAAATAATAGAAAAACATTGGGGAATTTTGAGAAATGACCCAATTTTAAGAAAAGAAATTGAGTTTGCACCAAAAGTTACATATAAAAAGAACATAAAATGAAAAACATCTTGGCTCCCACAAAACTTCAGACTAAACAAACTGAACAAATCCTGTCAGTGAAAGGGTTTTTTAAATGTGGTAGAAAGATCTGTGTGTGCTGTGAGCACACAGACAAGAATAGGGAAAACAATACATGGATTACAGATACAGGAGGAAAAAAAAAAATTACCTATAAAAACCATTTCTGAACTGCAAGTCAGAATATGTAGTTTATGTTTTTCAATGCATGTGAAATCTTCTATATGTAGGTTGCATAAAAATAACTCTAAAAAAGGAGATGTTTAGAACATATAAACAGCATAAAAGAAGGTATCTAACCTATGGTGTCTCTAAACATTTTACAGAAGCACAAGAAAGAAACCCAAAGGACTTTAAAATAAAAGCTATAGAACAAGTGCCAAAATGAAAGGGAGGACAAAGACTTATGGAATTAAGAAGAAGGGAAACGTATTGGATTCACTCTCTAAAATCACTAATGTCCAAAGGTTTCAATAGAGACATAGACCTTGCAACCTTTCTTTAAACATCATAAAAACAAGGTCAATTTATTAAATGCTGATCTAAACAAATAACTATGAAAGTTTCATTTAAATTCAATAAAAATGACAAATATCAGTAAGTAAAAGAAAAATCTCCTCATCTTTAAGTAGATTCTCTTACAAAGTATTACTTTATTGACTTGGTCTGAAGAACGTTTTCAAAGTTCTTTCTTTCATATAGAATCTTTATCCTTTTTTCCAGAAATTTAGGAAAATAGTCAGCAAATGTGAAAGAAAGAAATATGAAGGCAGATTCCTTTTTACTTTGAACAATATACTTCATTATTTTTACAGTATTAATCAAAGGAAATAGTGAAAGAAAGAAATGATACAAAACAATTATAAATAAATTAAATTAAGCAAAAGAACACAAGTGATTAATAATAAGTTTAAAAATTAAGTGGGAAAATCTTTTGTGCAAAAATCGAAACAAACGATACATAGCTGCAAATTCTATAGTTAGAAAATATATCTCCATATTAACAGTAGGCATCAATAAGATCCCCCTGTAGGAGGATGGCAAAATATTGCCCTCTGATGAAGTGAATTCATTCACGAAATGCGTAATAGAGCTACAAGCAGCGATGATGTCACTTCCGGTATCGCAGTTTCCACAGACAACAGTGGAAGCCGGAGCTGCTCTTTGCGGGAAAGTACACTCCTACAGGACTTGTTCAGGAAAGTCTCTTTTGATTCCTACCAAGTATTTTTGCTATACTAATTAATCATATTTTTAAGTATTGGGACAACATTTACTGGCAATATTTTTTACAGACCAATAAGGATATTTAAAGCTAGCACTGGGACTAACTTGTAAAAATAACACAATATAATACAGCCCACTGCAAGAGCTGTTAGAACAAAGAGCAGTATCTCTTGTTATAAAGAAAAGACTGATACAGACATCAACTATACTCATTCATCTTAGCATTATTTTTTGCATTTTGCAAAATAAATCATTATTTATTTAACTGATATTCGAAGATTTCAGTTTGTTCTCAAGTATTACTTTTATACCAAATTGAATAGAAACATAATAACGGCATGTTCACCTGGAAAACAACAGGAAGGCTTTGAAAGATCTACTACTTTACCACAGTGTGGTACCCATGCAAGCCATATACCTCATACTATTAAGGTTAAACCAGATAAACAGTTCTTAATATACAGCTGAACAACATTATTTTGAAGATACTTCACCATTAGTCTTTTTTTGTCTCTCTCCCTTCCCTATTTTCCACCTTTCCTCCTCATGGGCGCAGTCTACAAACTGCTTGTTTCATAAACATTCTCGAAAGACATACTCCAAGAGTGGCACTGAAGGATAGTCTTATAAAAGACAGCAGCACAGAGGAACCACATACCTTCTTGTTTTTGAGACTTGGAGCATATCAATTTAGATAATTAGAAACATTACTTGTAATCTAGGGGATATCTTTGAATAGAAATGTCATTCCCTTATTTATTAAAAATTTTAATTATAATCAACACATACATACAGTCATGGCCAAAAATATTGGCAACCCTGCATTTCGGTTAGATAATGCACCCCTTCACCCAGACAATTGTTGCAATTACAAATGTTTATATCTGCATAATACTTCTAAAATAACTGTAAGCTTCTAACAAATATAGCTACAAAAAAATGCTGCCCCCTCCCAATCTGCTGCCCTAGGCAAGTGCCTTGTTTTCCATTATTCCTTCTATCCTGACAAGTGCTCCAGTGCCTGCTGCAGAGATACACCACCATAACAGGATATTACCACCTCCATGCTTTACTGTAGGTATGGTGAGCTGTATTGGATTTCACCCAGACATATTGTTTGGTGTTGAGGCCAAATAATTACATTTTAGTCTCATTTGACCACAACACCTTTTTCCATGTGGCCTCAGAATCTCCTAGGTGTGTTATGGCAAAGCTCAATCGTGACTGCATGTGGCCTTTCTTGAGGAGTGGCTTTTTTTCTTGCAACCCTCCCATACAAGCCACATTTGTGGAGAATTTGTGCTATTGTTTTCACATGCACACAATGACCACTCTTTGTCATAAATTCCTGCAACTGCTTCAGAGTTGCTGTGGGCCTCTTGTTAACCTCTCTGACCAATTTCCTTCTTTCTCTTTCATCTAGTTTGGAGCGACGTCCTAATCCAGAAAGGGTCTGTGTTCTACCAAATGCCTTCCCACTTCTTAATAATAGACTTCACTGTGCTTCCAAGTATTGATAAAGCCTTTGATATTTTCTTGTATCCATCTCCTGACTAGTGCCTGTCCACAACATTATATAGGAGATCTTTTGGAAGTGCCTTGCTACCCATAGTTGATTGTTTGCTTTAGTTGCACTACCAGGGACTGAGATGCTCCAGGAAAGCTCTTTTAATGCTGAGCTAATCAATATGCCCACAGCTGATTACAGTTGAAGGTCAAATGGCTTTGTGTGTGCCGTTGAGAAGGTTATTAGCTACACTTGATTGAGTTTACAAGTAATTTTAGGAGGGGGTGATCCTTTTTCCAACTCAGCGAGTCTGTTTTTGAATTGTCTTTATTTTTGCCTGACATGTTAGTGTTATATCTTTCACTTGGATGTTATAAGTTGCACTGAGTAATTACAACTGGATAAACAAAAACTGTGTCTGTCTTTATTTCAGGCTGCAAAGCAACGAAATGTGATTATTTTCAAGGTGGGGGGGGATTCTTTTCAATACCCACTGTACATCTGCCTCCAACTGAGATGCAGTGACTGCCTCAAGAAATTTGTGAATAGAAGACTGATCTTTGTCAATTTCATCAACAAGCCCCTCATAATATTCAAATATAACCTTTAGTATTATAGTCCCTTAAACACCTTAAACAGTGTTCTTAAACACCAGCCCATTATGTTACTGAGAAATAACTTGTTTTATCTACTTTCTTTACAGCACTCAAAGGGGCCAGGATTGAAACAACATACAGAACAGAAATTCTTCTCATACTTTAAAGAGCTTAAACGATAATACCCCTCAATTCAGTTTTGACTTTAGTAAATAACTGCTGATAAACATTCCTATTTTCTAGCACATGACAAATAATGAATATATTGGGAACTACAAAATCTCTTGATATTCTTTTGAAAAAATAAGGAAGAAATTGATTAATTAACCCTTTAAGGACACAGCTTTCAGTTTGCTCAATTGTTTTATGACGGAAAAATTCCGTCATATGTCCTTAAGAGGTTAAAGTGATGGTAAGTCCTTGTGTTTGTTAAACGCGAGGATTTACTATTGGAGAAAATAAAGGAGACTTTGAAAGTTCCTTTATTTGTTTGAAGGCGTTCGCCACACTGAGCTGCTCAGGCAGAATGCTATTTTGCTGTGTGAGGTGATGTTTCCGCCTCTAAGCACATAACCGTACCAGCTGGCACCAAGCCTGATAGCCCTCACGGCTATTGGCTAAGAGGTAGAAATGTCACCTCTCAGCAAAATAGTGTTCTGCCATGGGCTGCCTGAGGAGCTCAGTGCAGGGAACGCTTCAAACAAATAAAGGAACTTTCAGAATGAAGTATTCTTATCCTTTTTTTTTTTTTTTCTCTCTCTTTCTTTAGACTAAAAAAAAAAAAAAACTCCAACATATTGTACAAAAGTTGTTTATTTGATTTTTATTATATAGTATCTCACCGGACCCTGTGTGGTACATTAAGGTGAAATGTTTTGGCTTGTACTTTTTGGAGACATAAATAAATATAAAAAAAAAAAAACAAAGTCCCCTTAATGTGTTCCAAAGGTAAATCCTAGCATTTCAAAAACATTAGGATTTACCATCACTTTAAGGTGTTCCCACCAGTCTATCCAGCCATTAAACAAACATTACAGTTGTTTCCTGATCTGCAAAGAAAGTAATTTTACCCATATCATTTCATTCTACATTCATTTAGAATGTAATTTCCAACAGCCACAGCCATGAATTATAGACTGTTTAAGATTAAGAGTAACACTAACTATAACCAGGGATAGGCAAGGTGTCCGTACACGGACACTGGTGTCCGTGACTAGCCCTTGCAGTGTCCGCCACAACCTTAGTATATCTTTTCATTCTGATTAAATAATAGGAATAAAAAAAAAATATGTAGTGTGAATAAAGTTAGTGGCTTGTCAAGAGACTGCTAGCGATATTGGGTGATAAGTTATGGAATAAATAAAGCCTTAATGAAATACTGGATGTGTATCTGCATCTGTATAATAACACCCAGCTCTATACAAAGACACAGTAGTGACACTGGCACATGCGTATAGCCAGACAAGGGCTGGTTATAGGGTCAGTGGTATCTGCATTAGTATTATTACACCCAGCGCTATATAATGACACAGTAGTGACACTGGCACATGTGTATAGCCAGACAAGGGCTGCTTATATGGTCAGTGGTATCTGCATCAATATAATAACACCCAGCTCTATACAAAGACACAGTAGTGACACTGGCACATGTGTATAGCTAGACAAGGGCTGGTTATAGGGTCAGTGGTATCTGCATCAGTATAATTACACCCAGCGCTATATAATGACACAGTAGTGACAGTGGCACATGGGTATAGCAAGACAAGGGCTGGTTATAGAGTCAGTGGTATCTGCATCAGTATAATAACACCCAGCTCTATACAATGACACAGTAGTGACACTGGCACATGTGTATAGCTAGACAAGGGCTTGTTATAGGGTCAGTTTTATCTACATATGTATAATAACACCCAGCGTTATATAATGACACAGTAGTGACACTGGCACATGCGTATAGCCAGAGGAGGGCTGGTTATAGGATCAGTGGTATCTGCATTAGTATAATAACACCAAGCACTCTACACAGACACAATAGTGACACTGGCTCATGGGTATAGCTAGACAAGGGCTTGTTATAGGGTCAGTGGTATCTGCATCAGTATAATAACACCCAGCTCTATACAAAGACACAGTAGTGACACTGGCACATGTGTATAGCCAGACAAGGGCTTGTTATAGGGTCACTGGTATCTGCATTAGTATAATAACACCCAGCTCTATACAAAGACACAGTAGTGACACTGGCACATGCGTATAGCCAGACAAGGGCTGGTTAGAAGGTCAGTGGTATCTTCATCAGTATAATTACACCCAGCGCTATATAATGACACAGTAGTGAAAGTGGCACATGGGTATAGCCAGAGGAGGGCTGGTTATAGAATCAGTGGTATCTGCATCAGTATAATAACACCACGCACTGTAAAATAATGTTTTTAATTTTAAATGTACCTTGATGTCCTTTACTAAAGTCTGTACTTTGGAAAATGTCCGCCACAGCCTTTGTCTGTGCCTATCCCTGACTATAACGTGATCATAAAATACAACAGGGTCTAAAGAGACATCACAAAATGAAACAGTGGACTGCACATAAATTATATCAATACGGTTGCAGCTATTACCCAGAATATAGGTATAACCTCTTATCAGGATACTATATGGCATACACATCTTTTAGTCCTTCCTGTTTACACATATAATTATTATGTCAAGTCCAGCAGGAACGCATGGAAACGGAGTTCCTGCACTATTTTTGCAGGAGGAACTAAGTTCCCCTGGACAGAGAACCACAGTCTGGTTAGAGGGATAGTAAAATATTTTAGTAATGAGCAGTAACACTAAATGCAAGCCTGTCAGCAGTCCTGCTGTGTAATTACCCCGAACTGTGTGGAACACATGGTGCTTACATTTATGGGTGGCTTGCTATGGGGTTATTTGACTTCCCTCAGCAGAAATATGACTATTGCACCTTAAATGGGTGAAATTATGTGAAAGGAGTCGTCTCAGGGCCCAACGATAACCAATTCTTTAATTTGCTTTCATTAACCCAAGTGTATAGATTGTATACATATAAATACTGTGTGTGTAAAAAAAATATTAATTGTGAGGAGGTGAAAGTCCTGGTAAGTTCCCACACTTTTTTTTGTAGGACTTGACCCCTGATAATTAAAGAAATTAGAATCCTATTGAAGTGTATGACATTCCTCCTATCCTGGATAAGAGTGGTACAGTTAAAATCGCCTGAAAATATAACAACTTTTGAAGTATGCAAAAAAAAAAAAAAAAAGAAGGTTGAACATTTGTAAAAAGTTCCTTTCTTTCAAACTTTGATGTCCATACATATTAATTACGTGGTACTATGCCCATGCATACATCAAACAATAACCATCGTCCTTGCATTATATTCAGAACCTGATGACAAGATAGTATTTAAACAATACTGCAACACAACCACATTTGACAAAATGATTGACCCCTGTCTTTTCTACAAGCAAGAACACCCTTAATACTAGTCAATCTAGTCTCTTGCAGAAAAGTATATACCTGGGCAAGTATCTAAACAATAGAAAAGCTTCTTTACAAGCCAGTTCAGACATTATAGTTTTTACATTAATTATTGTCACCATTACACTGCTAGCAGATTTCAAATACATAATTGTCATCTAGATTTTTTCTTTGCTTTAGATTTCTTACCCCTTATAACAGAGGAAAGGCTCTTATTTGAAGGAGGTACCATTTCCACATCAGAAGGGGGTTTGCTGGCTTGTGTACATTCCACTGTTAAATATATAACAGTTCATCTCTTGATATGCACAGACATCCCAAGTCTCCCTGAAGTTCAGGGAGTCTCCCTGATTGTTATAGCGGCTCCCTGATGCCAGCAAATGGAATGCAATCTCCCTGAAACTCCAAGTACCATAATCCAATGTGGCCCAAATCCGGAAAAGTGTTTCTTTAAGGATGCCTTTAGTTGCTGGGATATTATAGAACCCTCAAAGCATCAGTAACCAAAAAGCCCCCACTGATTTTAATAAAATAAAACACAAATACTACCTTATTTACTGCACGTAATTAAACTTCGCATTCTAAAATATTTAAGCATTCAATAAGCGTACGGTCACTGGAAAATAGGTTTGTTGTATGTGGTTGTTCAATAAAGCTACTTTTTTTTTTAATGTGACTTTAGTGGGAAGCTACTTTAATGATAAGTCCCTTATTTAGAGTTTCAAGGTGTCCAATATATAACTGCGAGGGGGGGCGGTGGCGGCGCAGTAGCGGGTGAAGCCACCTCCCTGAAATTAGTTTTTGCAGGTTGGGATGTCTGTATGCAGTAGATAGGGGATTCACCCCACCAGAATCCTCCTGTGAAGACATTGACATAACCAAAAGAGATTTTTGATAATTATCCAATTCCAACAAAGGCAAAGCTTCCAAAGAACTAGTCCCAAAACTTACAGAAGTTGCCCCTGCCTCCTCTACTTGGTCATCCCATGATTAGTCAAGATCCAGACTCCAACTTCCAAGTTTTACATCTCTGCTCTTGCCTTTGGAAACACTTTGCTACTTAGGAGCTATATGTTTCCCTTTTCTTTGCTGAACTTGCCAGTCAGGGGCGCGATCCGATATAGATCGCAGTTTGCGGCGCAAGCGAGGGAACCGGCGTCGCCCGCAGTTTCAGCTCGCAACTTGAGCTATCCCATATAAGTCGCCGTCAGATGCTAACGTGCCGTAAGTGTGACAAACCAGCGATGTCCAGAAATCTGCGCAAGTACAAATTTCTGGCGTCGCCAGTGACTTGCGCCACGTTAGAATCTGCCAGCGCCTATAAAACCTGACTAAAGTCTCCCTAACATAGCCCGAACTGTCTAACACGCCTCCCTAACATAGCCCGACACGTCTAACCCTCTATCCGCTATCCCCCCTCACTAGTCTAACAATAAAAAAGCTATTAACCCCTAAACCGCCGCTCCCGTACCCCGCCGCAACCTAATAAAGTTATTAACCCCTAAACCGCCGCTCCCGTACCCCGCCGCCAGCTATATTATATCTATAACCCCCTAAAGTGAGCCCCTAACACCGCCGCCATCTATATTAAAATTATTAACCCCTAATGTAAGCCCCTTACACCGCCGCCATCTCTATTAAAATGATTAACCCCTAATTTAATCTACCTACCCCGCCGCCAGCTATATTATCTATATTAACCCTAAGTATATTATAGTTAATATAGGTATTACATTATATATATTAACTATATTAACCCTAATTATATTAGGGTTAATATAGTTACTATAGTATTTATATTAACTATATTAACTCTATCTAACCCTAACACCCCTAACTAAATTAATATTAAATTAATCTAATTCATTTATAAACTAAAATATTCCTATTTAAATCTAAATACTTACCTATAAAATAAACCCTAAGATAGCTACAATATAATTAATAATTACATTGTAGCTATGTTAGGGTTAATATTTATTTTACAGGTAAATTGTTAATTATTTTAACTAGGTATAATAGATATTAAATAGTTATTAACTATTTAATATCTACCTAGTTAAAATAATTACCCAATTACCTGTAAAATAAATCCTAACCTAAGTTACAAATACACCTACACTATCAATAAATTTAATAAACTACAAACATCTATCTAAAAAATACAATTAAATTAACTAAACTAAATTACAAAAAAAAAAAAACACTAAATTACACAAAATAAAAAAAAGATTACAAGATTTTTAAGCTAATTACACCTATTCTAAGCCCCCTAATAAAATAATAAACCCCCAAAATAAAAACATTCCCTGCCCTATTCTAAATTAAACAAATTTCAAAGCTCTTTACCTTACCAGCCCTTAAAAGGGCCTTTTGTGGGGCATGCCCCAAAGAATTCAGCTCTTTTGCATACAACAAATACAATCCCCCCCCCATTACAACCCACCACCCACATACCCCTATTCTAAAACCACCCAAACCCCCCTTAAAAAAGCCTAACACTACCCCCCTGAAGATCTCCCTACCTTGTCTTCACCACACCGGGCCGAACTCCTGATCCGATCCGGGCGATGTCTTCCTCCAAGCAGCAAAGAAGAATTCTTCCTCCGGCGACGTCTTCCTCCAAGCGGCAGCAAAGTCTTCATTCTTCCGGCGGCATCTTCAATCTTCTTTCTTCGCTCCGCCGCCGCGGAGCATCCATCCAGGCCGACGACTGAACGACGAATGAGGTACCTTTAAATGACGTCATCCAAGATGGCGTCCGCCGAATTCCGATGGGCTGATAGGATTCTATCAGCCAATCGGAATTAAGTTAAAAAAATCTGATTGGCAGATTGAATCAGCCAATCAGATTCAAGTTCAATCCGATTGGATGCTCCGCGGCGGCGGAGCGAAGAAAGAAGATTGAAGATGCTGCCGGAAGAATGAAGACTTTGCTGCCGCTTGGAGGAAGACGTCGCCGGAGGAAGAATTCTTCTTTGCCGCTTGGAGGAAGACATCGCCGGAGGAAGAATTCTTCTTTGCCGCTTGGAGGAAGACATCGCCCGGATCGGATCAGGAGTTCGGCCCGGTGTGGTGAAGACAAGGTAGGGAGATCTTCAGGGGGGTAGTGTTAGGCTTTTTTAAGGGGGGTTTGGGTGGTTTTAGAATAGGGGTATGTGGGTTGTAATGGGGGGGGGATTGTATTTGTTGTATGCAAAAGAGCTGAATTCTTTGGGGCATGCCCCACAAAAGGCCCTTTTAAGGGCTGGTAAGGTAAAGAGCTTTGAAATTTGTTTAATTTAGAATAGGGCAGGGAATGTTTTTTATTTTGGGGGTTTATTATTTTATTAGGGGGCTTAGAATAGGTGTAATTAGCTTAAAAATCTTGTAATCTTTTTTTTATTTTGTGTAATTTAGTGTTTGTTTTTTTTTGTAATTTAGTTTAGTTAATTTAATTGTATTTTTAGATAGATGTTTGTAGTTTATTAAATTTATTGATAGTGTAGGTGTATTTGTAACTTAGGTTAGGATTTATTGTACAGGTAATTGGGTAATTATTTTAACTAGGTAGATATTAAATAGTTAATAACTATTTAATATCTATTATACCTAGTTAAAATAATTAACAATTTACCTGTAAAATAAATATTAACCCTAACATAGCTACAATGTAATTATTAATTATATTGTAGCTATCTTAGGGTTTATTTTATAGGTAAGTATTTAGATTTAAATAGGAATATTTTAGTTTATAAATGAATTAGATTAATTTAATATAAATTTAGTTAGGGGTGTTAGGGTTAGATAGAGTTAATATAGTTAATATAAATACTATAGTAACTATATTAACTATATTAACCCTAATATAATTAGGGTTAATATAGTTAATATATATAATGTAATACCTATATTAACTATAATATACTTAGGGTTAATATAGATAATATAGCTGGCGGCGGGGTAGGTAGATTAAATTAGGGGTTAATCATTTTAATAGAGATGGCGGCGGTGTAAGGGGCTTACATTAGGGGTTAATAATATTAATATAGCTGGCGGCGGTATAGGGGGATTAGATTAGGGGTTAATAATTTTTATATAGGTGGCGGCGGTGTAAGGGGTCAGATTAGGGGATAGATAAGGTAGATGGCGGCGGTTTTAGAGGCTCACAGTAGGGGGTTAGTTTATGTAGATGGCGGCGGGGTCCGGGAGCGGCGGTTTAGGGGGTAATAACTTTATTAGGGATTTCGGGGGGGGGGGGGGGGGATCGTGGTTGACAGGGAGATAGACATTGCGCATGCGTTAGGTGTTAGGTTTATTTTAGCAGCCAGTTTAGGAAGTTATGGGGCTCCAATAGTCAGCGTAAGGCTTCTTACGGCTGCTTTTTGTGGCGAGGTGAAAATGGAGTAAGTTTTCTCCATTTTCGCCACGTAAGTCCTTACGCTGCATATTGGATACCAAACTGCGCGGGTTTGGTATACCTGCCTATGGCCCAAAAAACTGCGGGCGACGGCAGAAATATACGGGCGTAACTTCTAGGTTACGCCGTATATGTGATACCAAACTCGCGCAAATATTGGCGTCGCCGGCTTTTGCGGGCGACGCTTTATATCGGATCGACCCCCAGGTTTTATCACAGGCTGGAAAAAAATGGTTTATGGAACCGCACTTAAAGCAACATGTAGGCTGCCTACAATAATAGCATCTCCTTCTTACATTGCCAATGTAAAGGAAGTTTGGCAGTTTCTTATATTATCCAGTGAAAAAAGCTTGGACTTCAAACAAATAAATAACATCCATTTCAATAATCACCATTGTAGATCTTCTTGGGCCCACTAAGGACTTCACATTTGCATTTCATCCAGAAAATGATGTCCTCTACTGGAATAGATTCATGATCAAACACAATGATCACAGACACAGACTCCAGCCTGGTAATTGGACTTGCCTCAAAGTTCTTCCACTCAGGAGTTTCTTTTTCAATTGCATACCTCTGCCAGAAAGTCTCCAGATGAGACAGTCTTAAAGGGACAATCTAGTCAAAATTAAACATCTATGATTCAGATAGGGCATATCATTTTAAACAACTTTCCATTTTACTTTTGTCATCAAATTTGCTTAGTTCTCTTGGTATTCTTAGTTGAAAGCTAAACCTAGGTAGACTCATATGCTTATTTCTAAGCCCCTGAAGGCCGCCTCTTATCTGAATGCATGTTGACAGGTTTTCACAACTAGAAATCAGTTCATGTGTGCCATAAAGATAACATTGTGCTCACAACCATGGAGTTACTTATGAGAAGGCACCAATTAGCTAAAATGCAAGTCTGTCAAAATAAATGAAATAAGGGGGTCAGTCTGCAGAGGCTTCGATATAAGGCAATCACAGAGGTAAAAAGTGTATTAATATAACAGTTTTGGTTATGGAGAACTGGGGAATGGGTAATTAAGGGATTATCTATCTTTTTAAACAAACAAAAAATCTGGAGTAAACTGTCCCTTTAAAGGGACAGTCAAGTACAAAAAAACTTTCATGATTTAAATAGGGCATGTAATTTTAAACGATTTTCCAATTTACTTTTATCACCAATTTTGCTTTGTTCTCTTGGTATTCTTAGTTGAAAGCTAAACCTAGGAGGTTCATATGCTAATTTCTTAGACCTTGAAGACTGCCTCTAATCTGAATACATTTTGACCACTAGAGGGCATTAGTTCACATGTTTCATATAGATAACATTGAGCTCATGCACGTAAAGTGACCTAGGAGTGAGCACTGATTGGCTAAACTGCATGTCTGTCAAAAGAACTGAAATAAGGGGGGAGTCAGTAGAGGCTTAGATACAAGATAATTACAGAGGTAAAATGTGTATTATAACTGTGTTGGATATGCAAAACTGGGGAATGGGTAATAAAGAGATTATCTTTCTTTTTAAACAACAAAAATTCTGGTGTTGACTGTCCCTTTAAAGCTGATATGATAATGCTCTGAATATGGAACATGTAACAGACCATAAACAGCATTCTATATGAAATCCCAGTGATTTCGTAATAAGCATATATACCACATACTCCAGACCTATGTTCTCTTCATGATTGTCACAATGGGTTAATCTGACAACATTCCTCTGCTTTAAAGGATTTTCCACAGGTAAATTAGAAAAAGACTTTGGGCCTCTCCAAGCTTCATGTCTGGAAGTTGAAAGTTGGTCAGTAAAGGAATTAGCAGCTTTTGCCTTTTTAATACTTGGTGCAGATACTTAGGGTCCATTAAAAAGAGGTGGCATAGATGATACAACACTGGCAAAAGACTTACTGTGGTCTGCTGCAGCTCCATACAGTCTTGTAATTACAGGTTTTGTGGGACCAGCCTCAGCTTCTGGCAATGCTGTAATTGTAGGCTGCTTAAATCCCACAACTGGGGCGCGATCCGATATCGATCGCAGTTTGCGGCGCAAGCGAGGGAACCGGCGTCGCCCGCAGTTTCAGCTCGAAACTCGAGCCATCCCATATAGGTCGCCGTCAGATGCTAACGTGCCGTAAGTCTCACAAACCAGCGATGTCCAGAAATCTGCGTAAGTACAAATTTCTGGCGTCGCCAGTGACTTGCGCCACGTTAGAAACTGCCGGCGCCTATAAAACCTGACTAAAGTTTAAAACACCCGCACTGTCTAACACGCCTCCCTAACATAGCCCGCACTGTCTAACACGCCTCCCTAACATAGCCCGCACTGTCTAACACGCCTCCCTAACATAACCCGCACTGTCTAACACGCCTCCCTAACATAGCCCGCACTGTCTAACCCTCTATCCGCTATCCCCCCTCACTAGCCTAACAATAAAAAAGCTATTAACCCCTAAACCGCCGCTCCTTTACCCCGCCGCAACCTAATAAAATTATTAACCCCTAAACCGCCGCTCCTTTACCCCGCCGCAACCTAATAAAATTATTAACCCCTAAACCGCCGCTCCCGTACCCCGCCGCCAGCTATATTATATCTATAACCCCCTAAAGTGAGCCCCTAACACCGCCGCCATCTATATTAAAATTATTAACCCCTAATGTAAGCCCCTTACACCGCCGCCATCTCTATTAAAATGATTAACCCCTAATTTAATCTACCTACCCCGCCGCCAGCTATATTATCTATATTAACCCTAAGTATATTATAGTTAATATAGGTATTACATTAGATATATTAACTATATTAACCCTAATTATATTAGGGTTAATATAGTTAATATAGTTACTATAGTATTTATATGAACTATATTAACTCTATCTAACCCTAACTAAATTTATATTAAATTAATCTAATTCATTTATAAACTAAAATATTCCTATTTAAATCTAAATACTTACCTATAAAATAAACCCTAAGATAGCTACAATATAATTAATAATTACATTGTAGCTATGTTAGGGTTAATATTTATTTTACAGGTAAATTGTTAATTATTTTAACTAGGTATAATAGATATTAAATAGTTATTAACTATTTAATATCTACCTAGTTAAAATAATTACCCAATTACCTGTAAAATAAATCCTAACCTAAGTTACAAATACACCTACACTATCAATAAATTTAATAAACTACTAACATCTATCTAAAAATACAATTAAATTAACTAAACTAAATTACAAAAAAAAAACAAACACTAAATTACAAAAAATAAAAAAAAGATTACAAGATATTTAAGCTAATTACACCTATTCTAAGCCCCCTAATAAAATAATAAACCCCCAAAATAAAAAAAATTCCCTGCCCTATTCTAAATTCAACAAATTTCAAAGCTCTTTACCTTACCAGCCCTTAAAAGGGCCTTTTGTGGGGCATGCCCCAAAGAATTCAGCTCTTTTGCATACAACAAATACAATACCCCCCCCCATTACAACCCACCACCCACATACCCCTATTCTAAACCCACCCAAACCCCCCTTAAAAAAGCCTAACACTACCCCCCTGAAGATCTCCCTACCTTGTCTTCACCAAACCGGGCCGAACTCCTGATCCGATCCGGGCGATGTCTTCCTCCAAGCGGCAAAGAAGAATTCTTCCTCCGGCGATGTCTTCCTCCAAGCGGCAAAGAAGAATTCTTCCTCCGGCGACGTCTTCCTCCAAGCGGCAGCAAAGTCTTCATTCTTCCGGCGGCATCTTCAATCTTCTTTCTTCGCTCCGCCGCCGCGGAGCATCCATCCCGGCCGACTGCTGAACTTGGAATGATGTACCTTTAAATGACGTCATCCAAGATGGCGTCCGCCGAATTCCGATTGGCTGATAGGATTCTATCAGCCAATCGGAATTAAGTTAAAAAAATCTGATTGGCTGATTGAATCAGCCAATCAGATTCAAGTTCAATCCGATTGGCTGATCCAATCAGCCAATCAGATTGAGCTCGCATTCTATTGGCTGTTCCGATCAGCCAATAGAATGCGAGCTCAATCTGATTGGCTGATTGGATCAGCCAATCGGATTGAACTTGAATCTGATTGGCTGATTCAATCAGCCAATCAGATTTTTTTAACTTAATTCCGATTGGCTGATAGAATCCTATCAGCCAATCGGAATTCGGCGGACGCCATCTTGGATGACGTCATTTAACCCCTTAATGACCGCAGCACTTTTCCATTTTCTGTCCGTTTGGGACCAAGGCTATTTTTACATTTTTGCGGTGTTTGTGTTTAGCTGTAATTTTCCTCTTACTCATTTACTGTACCCACACATATTATATACCGTTTTTCTCGCCATTAAATGGGCTTTCTAAAGATACCATTATTTTTATCATATCTTATAATTTACTCTAATTTTTTTTATAAAATATGAGGAAAAAATGGAAGAAAACACACTTTTTCTAACTTTGACCCCCAAAATCTGTTACACATCTACAACCACCAAAAAAATCCCATGCTAAATAGTTTCTAAATTTTGTTCTGAGTTTAGAAATACCCAATGTTTACATGTTCTTTGCTTTTTTTGCAAGTTATAGGTCCATAAATACAAGTAGCACTTTGCTATTTCCAAACCACTTTTTTTCAAAATGAGAGCAAGTTACATTGGGACACTGATATCTTTCAGGAATCCCTGAATATCCATTGACATGTATATATTTTTTTTTAGAAGATATCCCAAAGTATTGATCTAGGCCCATTTTGGTATATTTCATGCCACCATTTCACCGCCAAATGCGATCAAATAAAAAAAATTGTTCACTTTTTCACAAATTTTTTCACAAACTTTAGGTTTCTCACTGAAATTATTTACAAACAACTTGTGCAATTATGGCATAAATGGTTGTAAATTCTTCTCTGGGATCCCCTTTGT
Source organism: Bombina bombina (assembly GCF_027579735.1). Lineage (NCBI taxonomy): Eukaryota > Metazoa > Chordata > Amphibia > Anura > Bombinatoridae > Bombina > Bombina bombina. Next base: position 534,715,494 of record NC_069505.1, on the reverse strand, counting down.
TCATAAATAGCAGACATATATGGCTTTGGTGTTGCTTTTTGGTAATTAGAAGGCTGCTAAATGCCACTGCGCACCACACGTGTTTTATGCCCAGCAGTGAAGGGGTTAATTAGGGAGCATGTAGGGAGCTTGTATGGTTAATTTTAGCTTTAGTGTAGTGTAGTAGACAACCCCAAGTATTGATCTAGGCCCATTTTGGTATATTTCATGCCACCATTTCACCACCATATGCGATCAAATTTAAAAAAACGTTAAATTTTTCAAAATTTTAGGTTTCTCACTGAAATTATTTACAAACAGCTTATGCAATTATGGCACAAATGGTTGTAAATGCTTTTCTGGGATCCCCTTTGTTCAGAAATAGCAGACATATATGACTTCGGCGTTGCTTTTTGGTAATTAGAAGGCCGCTAAATGCTGCTGCGCATCACACGTATATTATGGCTAGCAGTGAAGGGGTTAATTAGGTAGTTTGTAGGGAGCTTGCAGGGTTAATTTTAGCTTTAGTGTAGAGATCAGCCTCCCACCTGACACATCAGACCCCCTGATCCCTCCCAAACAGCTCCCTTCCCTCCCCCACCCCACAATTGTCCCCGCCATCTTAAGTACTGGCAGAAACTCTGCCAGTACTAAAATAAAAGGTTTTTTTAATTTGTTCTTTTTTTTTTTTTAGCATATTTACATATGCTACTTTGTAGAATCCCCCCTTAGCCCCCAACCTCCCTGATCCACCCCCAAAACAGCTCTCTTACCCTCCCCCTCTGCATTATTGGGGGCCATCTTGGGTACTGGCAGCTGTCTGCCAGTACCCAGTTTCAAGAAAAAAACGTGTTTTTTTAAAACAAAAATATAAATTCTGCAGTGTAGATTCACCCCCCCTAACAGACAAACCCCAACACCTTAATTGATTTATAATTAAAAAAACTTTTATTCCCTTTTGTATGCTTTTTTTTTTTACTTTATTCTGTAGTGTAGCGGTTCCCACCCGCTCCCTCCCCGTGCACGCGCCCGCCCCCCGCCCTTCCGTGCACGCGCGCGCGCCAGTGCGTGCCCCCGACCGCCCACGCCCACGATCCCGCCCCTCCTGCAAGTCGCCAAGGCCATCGATGGCCACCACCCGCCTCCCACCAGCCTCCCACCCACCAACGCCGGTAAGCCAACAATCTCCGGTGCAGAGAGGGCCACAGAGTGGCTCTCTCTGCACCGGATGGCTTAAAAATGTTATTGCAGGATGCCTCGATATCGAGGCATCACTGCAATAACCGGAAAGCAGCTGGAAGCGAGCAGGATCGCTTCCAGCTGCTTTCCAGACTGAGGACGTGCAGGGTACGTTCTCAGGCATTAACTGCCTTTTTTCTGAGGACGTACCCTGCACGTCCTCAGTCATTAAGGGGTTAAAGGTACATCATTCCAAGTTCAGCAGTCGGCCGGGATGGATGCTCCGCGGCGGCGGAGCGAAGAAAGAAGATTGAAGATGCCGCCGGAAGAATGAAGACTTTGCTGCCGCTTGGAGGAAGACGTCGCCGGAGGAAGAATTCTTCTTTGCCGCTTGGAGGAAGACATCGCCGGAGGAAGAATTCTTCTTTGCCGCTTGGAGGAAGACATCGCCCGGATCGGATCAGGAGTTCGGCCCGGTGTGGTGAAGACAAGGTAGGGAGATCTTCAGGGGGGTAGTGTTAGGCTTTTTTAAGGGGGGTTTGGGTGGGTTTAGAATAGGGGTATGTGGGTGGTGGGTTGTAATGGGGGGGGGGGGTATTGTATTTGTTGTATGCAAAAGAGCTGAATTCTTTGGGGCATGCCCCACAAAAGGCCCTTTTAAGGGCTGGTAAGGTAAAGAGCTTTGAAATTTGTTGAATTTAGAATAGGGCAGGGAATTTTTTTTATTTTGGGGGTTTATTATTTTATTAGGGGGCTTAGAATAGGTGTAATTAGCTTAAATATCTTGTAATCTTTTTTTTATTTTTTGTAATTTAGTGTTTGTTTTTTTTGTAATTTAGTTTAGTTCATTTAATTGTATTTTTAGATAGATGTTAGTAGTTTATTAAATTTATTGATAGTGTAGGTGTATTTGTAACTTAGGTTAGGATTTATTTTACAGGTAATTGGGTAATTATTTTAACTAGGTAGATATTAAATAGTTAATAACTATTTAATATCTATTATACCTAGTTAAAATAATTAACAATTTACCTGTAAAATAAATATTAACCCTAACATAGCTACAATGTAATTATTAATTATATTGTAGCTATCTTAGGGTTTATTTTATAGGTAAGTATTTAGATTTAAATAGGAATATTTTAGTTTATAAATGAATTAGATTAATTTAATATAAATTTAGTTAGGGGTGTTAGGGTTAGATAGAGTTAATATAGTTAATATAAATACTATAGTAACTATATTAACCCTAATATAATTAGGGTTAATATAGTTAATATATATAATGTAATACCTATATTAACTATAATATACTTAGGGTTAATATAGATAATATAGCTGGCGGCGGGGTAGGTAGATTAAATTAGGGGTTAATCATTTTAATAGAGATGGCGGCGGTGTAAGGGGCTTACATTAGGGGTTAATAATTTTTATATAGGTGGCGGCGGTGTAAGGGGTCAGATTAGGGGATAGATAAGGTAGATGGCGGCGGTTTTAGAGGCTCACAGTAGGGGGTTAGTTTATGTAGATGGCGGCGGGGTCCGGGAGCGGCGGTTTAGGGGGTAATAACTTTATTAGGGATTTCGGGGGGGGGGGGATCACGGTTGACAGGGAGATAGACATTGCGCATGCGTTAGGTGTTAGGTTTATTTTAGCAGATCGCGGTTGACAGGGAGATAGATATTGCGCATGCGTTAGGTGTTAGGTTTATTTTAGCAGATCGCGGTTGACAGGGAGATAGACATTGCGCATGCGTTAGGTGTTAGGTTTATTTTCTAGTTAGTTTAGGGAGTTACGGGGCTCCAATAGTCAGCGTAAGGCTTCTTACGGCTGCTTTTTGTGGCGAGGTGAAAATGGAGTAAGTTTTCTCCATTTTCGCCACGTAAGTCCTTACGCTGCATATTGGATACCAAACTGCGCGGGTTTGGTATACCTGCCTATGGCCCAAAAAACTGCGGGCGACGGCAGAAATATACGGGCGTAACTTCTAGGTTACACCGTATATGTGATACCAAATCCGCGCAAATATTGGCGTCGCCGGCTTTTGCGGGCGACGCTTTATATCGGATCGACCCCCTGATCCATATAGTTGTGTGAGAGTCTCCACTGCTGTCTGCTGCAAGTCTGTAGCTACTGGTTTACACTGCAATACTCTGCTTTGTTTGGTACAAACTGCAGGAGTTTCTTGCACTGTGCAATTAGGCTGCATTACATATTGAGAATTGTTTAGAGAATTAGTTCCCATTACTTAAACCCATTGCCTCTTCATAATAAACATCTGTGGCCGGTGCACCAGTAAAATCCATGGCTGTATCAGTTTGCTGTGCTGCAGACTTCTCTCCCCTGGGTGGGGAATCAGCGCACTCAGCCTCAAACACAAACACTCTCTGATTGCAGCACCTGCACCTGGCTGCAAAGTTTATTGCTTTGCTGAGATTCACTAAAGCAGGATTCATTTTCTTGTCTGGCCTCACTTAAAGGGACATAAAACCCACAGTTCTCTTTCTTGTTTCAGACAGAGCATACAATTTTATACAGCTTTCTAATTTACTAATATCACATTTTCTTGTGCAGGAAGGTAAGCTCAGGAGTGTGCACGTGTCTGCAGCACTATGGAAGCAGTTTTGTAACAATGTCATACATTAGTAAGAGCACTAGATGGCAGCACTATGTCCTGTCATGCAGAGCTGCAGACATGTGTATGCTACATCTCTAGATATCTCTTCAACAAAGAATAACATGAGAACAAAGCACATTTGATAATAGTTTTTTTAAAAAAATATATATTTTCTTTATCTGAATCATAAAAGAAAACTTTTTTGTTTCATGTCTCTTTTAAGTCTTCATTCTTTTTTCAAGCTCCAAATTCTTTTTCTGTTTCCTGTCTGTAGCAGAGATATCCCTTTTAAACAACTTTACATTCTGTAAATCAGCTTTTGCTTCTTGCTCATTTTGCACATTCTTACTGACTTTCAGCAACTCAGAACCTGACATATTGTGCTGTTTTTTTGTTTGTTTTTTACTTTATTCGCTCAATCCAAGACAAATATTCATTTTCATGGGTATTTACCATTTTTTAGAGGCCAAACTGAAACCCCAGTCTTTCTGTGCTTCAGCTCCCAAGCTTACTGCACCACCTTCTGGGTCTGCAGCCATAATGAGTCCCTAGGGAACTCAGAAAAACATAACCTTTAAGGTGTAAAACACAGGGAAAATCAGGGAACATCCCTATGCAAGACGCACTGCTCTCAAACTAAAAGCTGCCTTTAAAGAATTTCAGCAGGGGCTTCATAATACTGTTGAGATTTTTTTACAGATTCTCAAAAGCTCAAGAAAATTTGGATAATTTTGCCCTATGTGTTTAGACCTGGCAAGAGGGAAAACACATAGGTAAAGTACAGCTCAGGATCTACAATGCATTACTGGTCCAGAACAGGACACAACCAATGAACCAACAAAGAGAAGCACCAATCACATGCTAATACTGGCAGGCAGTTCTCTACTATCCGACCTCCAGATGTCTCCAGATGTGATAACGGCTTAGGTTTTCGCTTGGACACACTAATAATTTACTTTCAACTTGTAATCTGAGTGGCAAAATAAGCCTATTTGTTAGACCACATTGTGCTTATAATATAACACCAATATTCAGATTGTTAATATTGCATTTTGGGGTTGAGTTTATTTTTTCTAAACTATCTGTATGCCTTATTGGAGAATTTTCTTTTAATGTCAATTATGGAGCTGTATTATATTTTGTAGCTGTTTTCAACTCTGGGAAATGCAGTGGGGACCCTTGCACATAATTTAAATCCTTAATTTTGTTTCTAGATTAAATTTATGAAATGTATGTATTTAAGGTTATCTTTCTCTTCCTAAAAATGTCTGTACTTTTGTTTAATACATTTTTATTTTGTTATGTGACTCTGATACATTTTTAAAAATATTGCAAAATGTTCAACACACAAATTAATTCATTTAGTAACATAGCCCCTTAAGGACCAAGGCCATTTTTCAATTTCTTTCCCTTAAAGACCAGGGCTATTTTTACATTTCTGCGGTGTTTGTGTTTAGCTGTAATTTTCCTCTTACTCATTTACTGTACCCACACATATTATATACCGTTTTTCTCGCCATTAAATGGACTTTCTAAAGATACCATTATTTTCATCATATCTTATAATTTATTATTAAAAAAATTATAAAATATGAGGAAAAAATGGAAAAAAACACACTTTTTCTAACTTTGACCCCCAAAATCTGTTACACATCTACAACCACCAAAAAACAACCATGCTAAATAGTTTCTAAATTTTGTCCTGACTTTAGAAATACCCAATGTTAACACGTTCTTTGCTTTTTTTGCAAGTTATAGGGCAATAAATACAAGTAGCACTTTGCTATTTCAAAGCCACTTTTTTTCAAAATGAGCGCTAGTTACATTGGAACCCTGATATCTGTCAGGAATACCTGAATATCCCTTAACATGTATATATTTTTTTTAGAAGACATTCCAAAGTATTGATCTAGGCCCATTTTGGTATATTTCATGCCACCATTTCACCGCCAATGCGATCAAATAAAAAAAATTGTTAAATTTTTCAAAAATTTTTTCACAAACTTTAGGTTTCTCACAGAAATTATTTACAAACAACTTGTGCAATTATGGCATAAATGGTTGTAAATGCTTCTCTGGGATCCCCTTTGTTCAGAAATAGCAGACTTATATGGCTTTGGTGTTGCTTTTTGGTAATTAGAAGGCTGCTAAATGCCACTGCGCACCACACGTGTTTTATGCCCAGCAGTGAAGGGGTTAATTAGGGAGCATGTAGGGAGCTTGTAGAGTTAATTTTAGCTTTAGTGTAGTGTAGTAGACAACCCAAAGTATTGATCTAGACCCATTTTGGTATATTTAATGCCACCATTTCACCGCCAAATGCGATCAAATTTTAAAAAACGTAAATTTTTTCGCAATTTTAGGTTTCTCACTGAAATTATTTACAAACAGCTTGTGCAATTATGGCACAAATGGTTGTTAATGCTTCTCTGGGATCCCCTTTGTTCAGAAATAGCAGACATATATGGTTTTGGCGATGCTTTTTGGTAATTAGAAGGCTGCTAAATGCCGCTGCACATCACACGTGTATTATGTCTAGCAGTGAAGGGGTTAATTAGGGATCTTGTAGGGAACTTGCAGGGTTAATGTTAGCTTTAGTGTAGAGATCAGCCTCCCATCTAACACAGCAGACCCCCTGATCCCTCCCAAACAGCTCTTTTCCCTGTCTGCCAGTACTAAAATAAAAGGTATCTTTTTTTTTATTATTTTTTTTAGCATATTTACATATGCTGCTGTGTAGAATACCCCTTAGCCCCAAACCTCCCTGATCCCCCCCAAACAGCTCTCTAACCCTCCCCTTCTACATTATTGGGAGCCATCTTGGGTACTGGCAGCTGTCTGCCAGTACCCAATTTACAAAAAAATATATATTTTTTTATTTTTTTCCCCACTTTTCTGTAGTGTAGCTTCCCCCCTCCAAAGAATAAAACCCCCACCCCCTCCCAGATCACTTCGATTGTTTAAAATAAATTTTTATTCCCCCTCTCTGCCTCTATATTTTAACAAACTGTTCCATAGTGTAATGGTTCCCACCCGCTCCCTCCCGTGCACGCGCGCGCCCGCCTCCCTGCGTGCACGCGCGCGTCCGTGCGTGCGTGCCCCCAGCGAGCCCGCCCACGATCCCGCCCACCGCTGCATTACGACATGCACCGATGGCCGCCCACCCGCCTCCCACGTCGGCTCCCACCCACCAACGATTGCGGGCCATCGATGTCCGGTGCAGAGAGGGCCACAGAGTGGCTCTCTCTGCATCGGATGGGGTAAAATGTTATTGCAGTGATGCCTCGATATCGAGGCATCACTGCAATAACCGGAAAGCGGCTGGAAGCGATCAGGATCGCTTCCAGCCGCTTTCAACCCCAACGTCGTACAGGGTACGTCGCTGGTCTTTAAAGACCAGGTTGTGTGCGACGTACCCTGTACGACGCGTGTCGTTAAGGGGATAGTATTAGTATTAAATCTTGCAACACATGTAATCCAAAGCTCAGTCTGGTATTTCTTGTCCATTTAAAGTGACCATAAAGTCAAAATTAATCTTTCATAACTCAAATAGAGCATGCAATTTTAAGCAACTATCCAATTTACTTGTTATCAAATTTTCTTTATTCTATTTGTATTCTTTGTTAAAAAGCATAACTATGTTGGCTCTCGAGCACCAATGCACATATATACCACAATGCATATAGGTCACTTGTTATTGGCTCACCAGATGTGCTCAGCTAGCTCCCAGTAGTGCATTGCTGCTTCTGAGTCTACACAGTTTTACACTTTAAACAAGGATACAAAGAAAACAAAGCAAATTTGTAAGCAGAATTAAATTGTGAAGCTGTTTAAATTGCATGGTCTATCTGAATCATAAAGAAATCATTTAGACTCTGCTTTTCATTTAAATTACATCCATTGAAGACAAATAGTAATTGGGGTGATATTAACTATAAAGTCATAAATGATTCAGACAAACCACACACAAGTCAGGAACACTCAGTGACAGATCTCTCTGTAATCTTTAAGCATCACTAGTTACAGAAGGTAAGTGGTCTTCAAGCATTACTGTTTGATGATAGAAAAGGGTTTATTGCTGTGCAGGAGAGAGACAAAGGAAGAGAGAAGGAGGTAAAAAAACCAAACTATATATACAGAAGAAATGAGAAAAGCCATAGACTGGAATTAAGGTTTTAACAGGAAGTACTGTCTGTCTGTCTGTCGCTATCTATCTAAAGCTATCTATCTAAAGCTATCTATCTATCTATCTTTCTATCAATTATTTATCATATATCTATCATCTATCAATCTATCTATATATCATGTATCTATTTATCTATCTATCCATCTATCTATTTATCATCTATCAATCAATCTTTCTACTGTATATATCATCCCTCTATCATCTGTATATTTATCTAGCTATGTATCTATCTAAATATATATATTATCTATCTATCATCTATTTATCTTTCCATAATCTATCTATCTATATCTATTTATCTATTCCATCTTACAGCCCTGTTTATAGCATGATATTGTAGTGTTTTCTGTGTAAATGAAATACCTGCATATTAAATGCTCCTTGTGTGTAAGAGTAAGTCAAATCCTTATTTCAGGAACATCCACCCTTTCATTACTTTGATTAATGCTACATACTGTCAATATTTTTGCTTCACCTATCTTATTAACTAAAACATCAGCATAATTTTGCTTTAATTGACAATCTATATATCAATCAATCTGTCTATCTAAATGTCTGTCTATCTATCTAACTGTTTATTTATCTAGCCATCTATGTATAGCTTTGTTCTCTCTCTCCTCTCTCTCTCGTTACTATCTTCATAAATTAAATTCCTGCATATGTGTGTGATTTCTTCATAAGAACAACCCAACCCAAGGAGTATCCAGCATTTACACACTTTGAACTTGTTCAGAAACCATCAGGATTTTTTTTCTTTTATTTGACAGTAATAGGTTGCTCTCAGAAACATCCTGTATTTATTATTTATAGAATTATATATTATAAGTGATATACATGATCATTAAAGGGACATTAAACACTATAAATCATTGATAGAATGATCTATTCAGAGAAAATATCAGCCTGAGATTATATATATATATATACACACACACACATGTGTGCGCCTATGTATCTATCTATCTATCTATCTATCTATCTATATATGTGTATATATATATATATATATATATATATATAAATATATATATATACAGTCTCTCTCTCTCTCTTTCTCTCTTTCTCTCTCTCTTTCTCTCTTTCTCTCTCTCTTTCTCTCTCTCTTTCTCTCTCTCTCATATTGACATGGTACCTGGGCTTGTCCCATTTGGCCAAATGATGTAACTGACTCTTCCGGTTTTGGACTTGGCTGGGAGCTTGTGAGTAAGTGCTGGACTTTTTCTGTGTGCTGTGTTATGTGTGTGTATGTACTGTGTATATATATATATATATATATATATATGTGTGTGTGTATGTACTGTATATATATATATATATATATATATATATATGTGTGTGTGTGTGTGTGTGTATCTTTTTTAAAACTATATTTGTTTTTTTTAAATATTTATAAAATTAGGGTAACATTCAAATTTTATTAAAGCAGTGGGGGCCACCATACTGTAACTTAAGTTTCTTTTTCTGCTAAGGCTACTTAGGGACAGTTATACATTGCTTACAAGAGTGTGCAACCATTGAGTGTGTAGATTACAGCTGTTTCTGCACTTCAACTTTTAACAGGACTTTAGGAAGCAGACGATAATCAGAATAAAATAACATGAATAGAGACCAAAATAAACAATGGAAGTATATTGCAAAGTTGTTTTACTACACACAATTAAGCATCTTTATTAATAGCTCAAAATGTTTAAAGGGACATAGAACCCCAAATTTTTCTTCCATGATTCAGATAGAGAATACAATTTTTAAACAACTTTCCATTTTACTTCTATTATTTAATTTGCTTCCTTTTCTTGTTATCCTTTGCTGAAAGGTTTATCTAGGCCAGCTCAGGAGCAGCAAAGAACCTAGGTTCTAGCTGTTGATTGGTGGCTGCATATATATATATTGATTGTTTGTGATTTTCTCGCCCATGTGTTCAGTTAAAAACCAGTAGTGCATTGCTGCTCCTTCAACAAATGATACCAAGAGAATGAAACAGATTAGATAATACAAGTAAATTAGAAAGTTGTTTAAAATTGTATTCTTTATCTGAATCATGAAAAACATTTTTGGGTTTTATGCCCCTTTAAGGAAAGTAGTGGAAGGTAAATTTTAAACAGTTTATGTAGAAGAGATTTGCACTGGTGGAGAAATCTCTTTTTCATTTGGATCACCTGCATTTTATTTTATTATTATTAGTCTTCATGTATTCCAGTTAAAAATGAATTAAAGAGAATGAATTGCAGACAGAGCCAGCCCCCTAAATATAATCCACTATTAACCCCTAACTACCAGCTCCCTCTTGCAAATAACCCTCTAACCTCCAAAACCAACATCTCAAGTAACCACCAGATCGACTGCCCCACATAAACTTCAGACCACACCACCACATAACCACCAGACCACACCACCACATAACCACCAGACCACACCACCACATAACCTTCAGACCACACCACCACATAACCACCAGACCACACCACCACATAACCTTCAGACCACACCCCACATAACCACCAGACCACACCACCACATAACCACCAGACCACACCACCACATAACCACCAGACCACACCACCACATAACCACCAGACCACACCACCACATAACCACCATACCACACCACCACATAACCACCAGACCACACCACCACATAACCACCAGACCACACCACCACATAACCACCAGACCACACCACCACATAACCACCATACCACACCACCACATAACCACCAGACCACACCACCACATAACTTTCAGACCACACCACCACATAACCACCAGACCACACCACCACATAACCACCAGACCACACCACCACATAACCACCAGACCACACCACCACATAACCACCAGACCACACCACCACATCTAACCCCATTAAGAATCAGCCTCTCAAATGCACTTAACCCCCTAACTGCTGAACACCCACCATAATAAAAGTCCCTAACTATGACTCCTCACTACATTTAACCCCCTTATTGCTAATAATTCTTCCACCCATGATCCCCCACACACACCATAATTTAAAAATATGAAACCCAAAAAATGTATTTTGTGTTTCCAAATAACTTCTTTTATAATTGTTGCTTCATTCTCATGGTATTTTTTGAAGAGATACCTAGATACGTGTCTGGTGCACTACATGACAGGAAATAGTGCTGCCCTCTAGGGCTCTTGCAAATGGATAACATTCTTGCAAAACTGCTGCCATATAGTGCGCCAGACACGTGAACGCTCCTAAACTAACACCACTGCTTTTAAACAAAAGATACCAAGAGAAATGGAGATTTGATAAGTGAAGTAAATTGGAAAGTTGTTTAAAATTTCATGTTCTATCTGATTTATGAAAGAAAATATTTGGGTTTCATGTCTCTTTAAACCCGTAACCGCTGCAAACCTCCCACATCACAACTAATGCCCTAAACTTTAGCTCCCCTCACACCCCAACCACTGGACCCCTCCCACTGAACTAACCTCTCTAACTGCACCCCCACCCACCACACTTAAAGGGACACTGAACCTAATTGTTTTTCTTTCGTGATTCAGATAGAACATGCAATTTATCCACTAATCAGCAAGAACAACCCAGGTTGTTCACTAAAAATGGGCCGGCATCTAAACTTACATTCTTTCTTTTCAAATAAAGATACCAAGAGAATGAAGACAATTTGATAATAGGAGTACATTAGAAAGTTGCTTAAAATTGCATGCTCTATCTGAATTACAAAAGAAAAAAATTTGGTTCAGTGTCCCTTTAACCTCTGGTTCCCAACCACCAAACCCTTCACAGCAAATAAGTCTTCAACTGCAAACTCTAAATGCCAGACCCCCACTTAATCTAATGGTGGAAGGGTCCTTTAAGGAGGGTTTCTTAGGGTGGGGGTTGCTTTAAGGTTGTTCCTTACTGGGTGTCCCTTAGGGTAGGAGGACTCCTTTATTAGTGTTCTGTCAGCGTGGAGGCTTCTATAATGTGACGGGGTCCCTTAGGATAAGGAGAACCCTTTTTTAGGGGTTCTTTTTTTGCGGGGGTTAAGGTGGGGTTTGGGATTCCAGTTAGGAGGATTATTTGCAAAGGAGGGGATATGAAACAGATTTTTTTTTCAGGCTTCAGATAGAGTATATAATTTTAAACAACTATCCAATTTACTTTAATTAGCAAATTTGTTTCATTCCTTTGGTATTCTTTGCTGAAAAACATCACCACACTACAGGAAGCTAGCAGTAGAAGTTAGATGAAACAATGACAAGAGGCACAGCTTACAGTAGTGCATTACTGCTCCTTAGCCTATCTAGATATGCTTTTCAACAAATGATACCAAGAGAATATAGGAAATTAGATAATAGAAGTAAATTGGAACGTTGTTTAAAACGATATTCTCTATTTGAATAATGAAAGAAAATGTGGGGTTTTGTGTCCCTTTTAGTGTGGTGAGGGGATGGTGGTTAGGTGGTTTACCGCTACAGAGTTAGAAGCAGTGGTTAGGGGGTTAAATGCAGTGGCAGGGCAGCTGTTAGGGGGTAAGTTTTATTGGAAGCTCTTGTGGTTAAAGAGCTAAGGGTTTCCATGGTGAGACAGTTGATCAGTAGAGGATTTGGGGCACGATCACATATACGGCGCATGTTTCAGCGCAAGCGTGGGAACCCACGCCACCCGTAATTTCACCTCGCACATCGGGGTATTACATATACTGCGCCGTTATATGCTACACTGGTGTAAGTAGCACAAACTGGCGATCTTCTGAAATGTGCGCAAATACACATTTTAGTCGTCGCAAGTAACTTACACCTGTATTTTGTCCACAGAAAGTGTCAATAAAGAGTAGTTTTATGCAAATTAGGCTAACACTCGTAAAAATGAACCGCGATTTCATATGAAAATGCGACACGTAATTACGCTATTCAAAATTCATATATAAACCCATGTGTTTTAAGGCTGCAGGTGAGAGGTTGTGCTGTTTGTGACTGGTTTGACAATTGCAAAGAGGCAGCCTTCAAGAAGGACTTAGAAATTATCATATGAGCCATCCTAGGTTTAGCTTTCAACTAAGAATACCAAGAAAACAAAGCAGGTGTTAGAATTAAATCTGAAAGTAGTTTGAAATAACATGCCCTATTTAAAACAAGAAGGTTTTCTGTGGACTTGACTGTCCCTTTATATATTTTGGCATCAATGCCAAGCTGTGTTAACATTAGAATAAATTACACTCCAGTGGGTTCTAAAGAGATGAAGGTAATACAATTATGATTTCCCATTGTTCTCTCCTCCAAGTATTGTTGATTGTTTTGAGAACAAATTTAAAGTAAATAAGCAAGTATATGTCCACAATGTGATAAAGTACCTACAAGCTCAATCCATTTGATTATGTTGTGGCTTCAAACTATTTCAAATACACAAATAAACCTTAAAAAACAATATCATAGTATACTGTCCCTTTAACATTGAGATGCTGCTTAAATGTATGTGTTTGTTAAGGCTTCCAGGGAGTTACGTTGTTTTTTTAGTCAGTGCAAGGGTTGCTGCGCCTGCAATATGTGGCGAGATGAGAATGGAGTACATTATGTGAATTATGCGTGCGTAAGTCCTTACGCTGCATATTGGATACCAATTTGCGCGGCTGTTCTATGTTAGTCCATGGGTAAAAAAAATACGTCAGAAGGGTGAAATATACGCGCGTAACTTGTATGCTATGCCGTATATGTAATATCAAAATCGCGTAAAATCTGACGGCGGAGGATTTTGCGGGCGACGCTGCATATGTAATGGAGGCCTCGGTGTTTAGGAGGTTAGCAGCACCAGCAGTTCTAGCATTTAGGTGTTAAGTGTGGTGTTTTTGTTAGTTTAATGTTTGAGTGTGGTGGTGGACTGATGTTTAGTGTTTTTTTTATTATTAAATTAATAACAAATGAAGAAATTTGTGTAGGGAGCAGTCTGTTATTCATTTTCAGACAAATGTAACAAAAAAGTATATTTTTGTATTAATTTGAATTTGAATACCTATTCTGGGCAAGATTACAATGAAGCACAAACGTTTTCGTACAAGCAATATCAGGTTTTTGTGATTGTGCGGAGCATTTTAATTTGCATTCGTATTACGAGTTGAAAGTAAACACGATCGCATGAGCGCAATCGGGATTTACGCTAGAATGATTACAGTGTCCTCAGTGTTGGTTAACTGTTGCACAAAAACAAAAAAGTGTCACAAAACACATCAAAAATACATTACAAAAGTACAGTTACTCTCATAATAACACTATTTAATAAAATATATTTTAAAAATAATATTACACAAAAAAGTTATAAGGCCTCAAAGATATGAGGTCTCAGGTGTTAGAAAAAAAAGGCTTTACCATAGAGATACATACATATACATCTCTAAATATGGCTATATATGTGTACATATGTATTTATGTATTTATATGTGTATATATGTATTTATATGTGTGTATATGTATTTATATGTGTATTTATGTATTTATTTGTATATATATGTATTTATGTATTTATATGTGTACATATGTATTTATATGTGTACATATGTATTTATGTATTTATATGTGTATATATGTATTTATTTATATGTGTATATATGTATTTATGTGTATATATGGATTTATATATTTATATGCGTATATATGGATTTATATGTGTATATATGGATTTATATGTGTATATATGGATTTATATATTTATATGTGTATATATGTATTTATATGTGTATATATGTATTTATATGTGTATATATGTATTTATATATTTATGTGTGTAAATATATATTTATGTATTTAAATGTGTATATATGGATTTATATGTGTATATATGTATTTATGTATTTATATGTGTATATATGGATTTATGTATTTATATGTGTTTAAATGTATTTATATATTTATATGTGTATATATGTATTTACAGACATATATACACATATAAACACATAAATACATATGGATCAATACATAGATATATATAGAAGTGCATTGGAGCCCTTTACAGTAGATGAAAATATGAAAAAGCATATTTATGTAATATTCATATTTGCATCTCAGGTTTGCCATATTGAAATATGCAATCAGCTTTACGCATATGAAAATATGCAATTGGGTTAGCGCAAATTTGAATATGCGATCCTGTTTTGGCAAGAGTAGGGTGCTTTGTTTTCCACTTTTCTTTCACCATTGACTTCCATGGGAGAATAGATTATCATCTGCGTGACAATCTAATTGCGCTAGACGTAAGCTGTTTGCTCTCGTCGGGTTAGTGTGGGAGCAATAACTTTTTACTTTCAACTCATAATACCAGAGCAACAAGACAAGCAAAAAAACAAACTTCTAGCGCAATTAGCGCCCTAGCAGAAGCGCAAAATACCTCTCCACTTGTAATTGGGCCCTTTGGAGGTTAATACAACCAGAACGTGAGGAAACCAGCAAGCCTCAAGGCAGTACATATAAATCTTTTATTATTGTTCCAACAGGAACAACAGCATACTTAAAAACTGCAAACAAGCAGTAGACTGTCAGCCTCTCTTCTGACGCATTTCGGCTGAAGTGCCTTAATTGTAGGTTCCAAATATTTTAGCAATATATTTCATATGGTGAATCTTTAAAGGGATAAGAAACCAAAATATTTATTTTGTGATTCAGGCAGAAAAAAAACAGAAAAGTTTACAATTTACTTTTATCATCAAATTTGCTTAATTCCCATTATATTCTTTTTTGAAGAGATACCTAGGTAGGTGTCTGGGGCACTACATGATAGGAAATAGTGCTGCCATCTAGTGTTCTTGCATATGGATAGCATCAATGCCAAAACTAATGCCATACAGTGCTCTAGACAAGTGCACGCTCCTGAGCTTAAGCTTCTGCTTTTCAACATAGGATACCAAAAGAACGAGGAAAATGTGATATTTGAAGTTAATTATAAAGTTGTTTAAAATGGTATGTTCTATCTGAATCATGATAGAAACAAAAGTTTCATGTCCCTTTAATAAATGTTTATGACAAATACACTATATGGTCAAAAATATGTCATTACATCCTTAGTAATCAGTGTCAATTATCAGCCGATTACTTTATCAAAAGATCTGGAAAGAACTATGAATCTAATCACATTGACAAGCAATAACATATACACTGGATAACATTATCCTTGAAAAAGCTGGTTACACACTAGCGAAACGTACGTCGGATGTTTGGAAATATACTGGCATTTGTATTACAAGTCGTCAGGTCTTGAAGGCATACCGCTCTGTGATTTGCAAGCCAAATGGGCTGTTCACTTGTTTTGTATATGCTTTATTGATTCCTGACTGGTGCAGTCTGTTTTATTGTCCTTGGTTTTAATAAATTGTATTTCCCCTTAACTGGATCCTGAATGTTTCTTTGAGAGCTGTGGGGCTTGATACCAATCTGCGCAATTACTAAGAGCTTAGTTATAGCTCTCCCAAGTGTGAGTACCTTTCCTTTTGGGTTGGATGCACTGATCTTAACAAACTTCACTATTGTATTCCTTTTCCTCCTTTTTTATGTTACTACGTAAACCTCTACAATCGAGCAATGAGGGTTATTACTCCATCCCAGTTATGCTGCTAATTTGGACTCTATAACATATCCTTAATGGGACAGGAAACCCTACAATTTTCTTTCATGATTTGGATAGAACATAACCTTTTAAAAGTTATTATCAAAATATTATTAAATGTTATTATCAAATTTGCTTCATTCTCTTGTAATCCTTTGCTAAAAGAACAGCATTGCACTATTGACAGCTAGCTGAACACATCTATTTAGCCAATCGCAAGAGACAAATGTGTGCAGGCCCTACTCAGCAACTATATCCCATTAGTGTAGGATATGTGCATATTCTTTTTCTACAAGGGATACTAAGAGAACAAAGCACATTTGAAAATAGGAGTGAATTTAAAAGTGTCTTATAATGGCCTGCTCTATGTGAATCAGGCAAGAGTAATTTTGACTTCCATATCCGTTTAATTTGTATGCACTGTGGTTTATTGACAGTAACATATACTGGTATAGTTTGCTCAACATAAATGTTACAAAGGTATCTGCATTAGCTTAGTTTTAAATATAAACTGGCTGTTCTAAATAGATAGGTTGAACTATTAAAAAATAAATACAGGTAGCCCTCAGTTTACGCCGGGGTTAGGTTCCAGAAGGAATAGTTGTAAATCGAAACCGTTGTAAATTGAAACCCAGTTTATAATGTAAGTCAATGGGAAGTGAGGGAGTTAGGTTCCAGGCCCCTCTCAAAATTGTCATAAGTAACACCTAATACATTATTTTTAAAGCTTTGAAATGAAGACTTTAAATGCTAGACGGCATTATAAACCTAATAAAATAATCCCACAACACAGAATATATAAACTAAGTTAAATGAACAAAAACATTTGCTAAACAGCATTATAAACCTAATAAAATAATCACACAACACAGACTTCACTTGCATTTTTCTGCAAACAGTTCTTTCTATGCATTTCAATCTGGACTGATTTATAGTCAGGAAGATCTTGTTCCTTTGAAATCTGCTCGATATCTCAGATCTGGTTAAACTGATTAATTTCAGCTTGCTTGGCTTTGCTGCAACACAAGCGGACAGCTCCACCTACTGGCTATTTTAATAAATGCACTGCTTCCCAATGCTTTTCAATAGCAGTCACATGACTGGAAAAAAAAGGTTGTTATTCTGATACAGTGTAAATTGAACCGTTGTAAAACGAGGGCCACCTGTACAATGCAATACAAGCATGTCTAAAGTATTGGTGAGACTCCAAGCTTATTCTTGCTAGTTACAAATGTAATTATTATGTTCAAAGATATTGGGCAAGAAGATTAGTGCCGCACTAACTGTTTTGTGCAAGCAATATCGGGTTTATCATGGTTGTTTGCGATATTTGGAACAAGATGAAAGTAAATACGAACACGTGAGCACGATTGCAATTCTCGCTCATTGGATTAGTTAGCTTTCAAATTTCTGGTTAACTGTTATGCGAGACAAGAAACTGGAAAAAAAAAACTTCAAAAATACATTTAAAAGTACAGTTACAATCATAATAACATTGATAAAAATTATTAATAAAAAATATTGCACAAAAAAGTTATAAGGGCTGAAAGATATGAGGTCTCAGGTTCTAGAAAAAAAAGGCAGGCAAATGGCTTTAAAGGGACATGAAACCCAAATTTTTTCTCTTATAATTCAGATAGATTATACATTTTTAAACAACTTTCCAATTTACTACTGTTATCAATTTTGTTTCATTGTCTTGATATATTTTATTGAGGAAGCAGCAATGCACTCTTCGGAGATAGCTGAACACATTTGTAAGCTAAAGAAAATGGACATAAAAGTTCAGCCACCAATCAGAAGCTAGCTCCAAACTCTTGAGCCTATCTACATATACAGTACATATGTTGCGGGTAATGTCTGAAATGGGGTAATCCTAGCATTACCCGGGTAATCCTAGGAATACCCAAGCAGCTCTGGTTAAAGCCCTTGAAGTAACATCATAAATCTACTCAGGGTGTTGTGGGTAAAGCCCAAAGAAACATAAATCTACTCAGGGTGTTGTGGGAAAGCCCAAAGAAACATAAATCTACTCAGGGTGTTGTGGGTAAAGCCCAAAGAAACATAAATCTACTCAGAGTGCATTGAGTCACTGCATAAAACATCTTCTATATATTTGATTTTTTTTTTTTTAAAAACTGCTTTTTAGCACATTTCAATGACAAATACATTTATCGAACACATAAGCGATACATTGTAATTCCCACACCTTCACTTTCTTTTCTGCCTCTGGCCGAGTGGGTTCCTGGGGAGCAAAGTTCACTTGGGGTGGATGTCAGAGGATCGGCGGAGCGCCTTCCTTGAACCCCCCAGACAGAGGCAAAAAAAAAAAAATAGTGTAGATGGGGAATTATACTACTTCGGCCTTTACCCAGATCTGCTTGGGTAATCCTAGGATTACCCGGGTAATCCTAGAATTACCAAGATTTCTGACATTACCCGTAAAATATAGTATTATAACAATAAGACTGGGAATTAGAGGTGGTAATGTACAACCTCAATTTTGAAAAAGTTGGGACAGTATGGAAAATGCAAAAAACAAAACAAACAAAAAGAGTCATTTGAAAATTAGTGATGTCGCAAATAGTTCGCCGGCGAATAGTTTCCGGCGAACATAACATGTTTGCGTTCGCCTCGGCGGGCGAACATATGCGATGTTCGATCCGCCCCCTATTTGTCATCATTGAGTAAACTTTGACCCTGTACCTCACAGTTAGAAGACACATTAGAGCCAATCAGCAGCAGACCCTCCCTCCCAGACCCTCCCACCTCCTGGACAGCATCCATTTTAGATTCATTTGGAAGCTGCATTCTTAGTGAGAGGAGGGACAGTGTAGCTGCTGCTGATTTAATAGGGAAATCGATAGCTAGGCTAGTGTATTCAGTGTCCACTACAGTCCTGAAGGACTCATCTGATCTCTGCTGTAAGGACAGCACCCCAAAAAGCCCTTTTTAGGGCTAGAACATCAGTCTGCTTTTTTTTTTTCCTGTCTAATCTAATTGCAGTTGCCTGCCTGCCAGCATGTGTGTAAGGCTCACAGCGTATACTGTGCCCACTTGCCCAGTGCCACCACTCATATCTGGTGTAACAGTAGTGTACATTTAAAAAACAACAACACTTTTTTGACTGTGAAATAATAGCAGACAACTGCCAGTACCCAAGATGGCCGCCAATAAGGCAGATGGGGAGGGTTAGAGAGCTGTTTTGGGGGGGATCAGGGAGGTTGGGGGCTAAG
The DNA here is from genome assembly GCF_027579735.1 of Bombina bombina. Classification (NCBI taxonomy): domain Eukaryota; kingdom Metazoa; phylum Chordata; class Amphibia; order Anura; family Bombinatoridae; genus Bombina; species Bombina bombina. Next base: position 534,695,734 of record NC_069505.1, on the reverse strand, counting down.
GGGGGATGCTACACCACAGCATATGTAAATATGCTAAAAAAAAAAACAAAAAAAAAAAAACTTTATTTTAGTACTGGCAGACTTTCTGCCAGTACTTAAGATGGCGGGGACAATTGTGAGGTGGGGGAGGGAAGGGAGCTGTTTGGGAGGGATCAGGGGATCTGATGTGTCAGGTGAGAGGCTGATCTCTACACTAAAGCTAAAATTAACCCTGCAAGCTCCCTACAAACTACCTAATTAACCCCTTCACTGCTAGCCATAATACACGTGTGATGCGCAGCAGCATTTAGCGGCCTTCTAATTACCAGAAAGCAACGCCAAAGTCATATATGTCTGCTATTTCTGAACAAAGGGGATCCCAGAGAAGCATTTAAAAACCATTTGTGCCATAATTGCACAAGCTGTTTGTAAATAATTTCAGTGAGAAACCTAAAATTGCAAAAAAATTTAAGTTTTTTTTTTAAATTTAATCGCATTTGGCGGTGAAATGGTGGCATGAAATATACCAAAATGGGCCTAGATCAATACTTTGGGTTGTCTACTACACTACACTTAAGCTAAAATTAACTCTACAAGCTCCCTACATGCTCCCTAATTAACCTCTTCACTGCTGGGCATAAAACACGTGTGGTGCGCAGTGGCATTTAGCAGCCTTCTAATTACCAAAAAGCAACGCCAAAGCCATATAAGTCTGCTATAATGGCATGTCTGGCACACAGTGTTGGGGAAAGGGTCCATCTGACCACTGATACCTGGTCTGCAAAGCATGGTCAGGGCAGGTATATCACCTACACTGCGCACTGTGAAGCGGGCGTAACCCTTACACTACCTGATCGATACAACATCATACCTGATGTTTTAAAGCACGTTATTGCAAACAATTTAGGAATGCTAGGTAATTTATGCCCTTTATGGATTAAAACCAGACTCTGCATCAACTATGTAATTTTCCATTGGAGTTTTGCCATGGATCCCCCTCCGGCATGCCACAGTCCAGGTGTTAGTGCCCTTGAAACAACTTTTCCATCACTATTGTGGCCAGAAAGAGTCCCTGTGGGTTTTAAAATTCGCCTGCCTATTGAAGTCTATGGCAGATTGCCTGGTTCGCCCGTTCATGAACTTTTGCGGAAGTTCACGTTCGCCGTTTGCAAACCCAAATTTTTAGGTTCGCGAGATCACTATTGAAAATTCAATTCACCCTGTACTGTATTGAAAACACAGTCAGCTAGATTAAGAGTTTTCAGTGATATAGGGAAATTAACGACCGCCACAAAAGCAGCATTTTGTTTACCTCCCTATAGCGCTGCAGGTTTTGAAAAAGCAAGCTTGTGTGGGCAAAATGGCGGCGTTGAGCTCCATACCGCACCGAAATACAAGCGCTGCTTTGACGTGCTTGTGCACTATTTCCCCATAGACATCAATGGGGAGAGCCAGCAAAAAAGAAGCCTAACAACTGCGATCGCAGAAACAAAAGCTCTGTAACGCAATCCCATTGATGTCTATGGGGAAAGAAAAAGTTATGATTAAACCTAACATAAACACCACGTCTAAACACCCCTAATCTGCCGCCACCGACATTGCCGCCACCTACATAATGTGAATAACCCCTAATCTGCTGCCCTTAACATTACCGTCACCTAAATAAAAATATTAACCCCTACTCTGCCACCCTTAACATCGCTGCCACCTACATTACAGTTATTAACCCTTAATATGCCGCCCCCAATGTCGCCGACACTATACTAAAATTATTAACCCCTAAATCCCTGGCCTCCAACATCACTAACACTAAATAAATATATTAACCCCTAAACCTAACATAACCCAAACCCTAAGCATAACCCTAACCCTAACGTAACCCTAAGCCTAGCCCTTGCACCCCCTAACTTAAATATAATTAAAATAAATCTAAATAAACCTTACAATTATTAACTAAATAATACCTATTTAAACCTAAATACAAACTTACCTGTAATAGTTATAATGTAGCTATCTTAGGTTTTATTTTTTTATTTAACAGGTAAGTTTGTATTTATTTTAACTAGGTAGACTAGTTAGTAAATAGTTATTAACTATTTAATAACTACCTAGTTAAAATAAATACAAAGTTACCGGTAAAATAAAACCTAGCCTGCCTTACACTAAAAACTAACATTACAAAAAATAAAATTAAATGATTAAAATACAATTTTCTAAATTACAAAAAAAATAAACACTAAATTACAAAAAATAAAAAACGAAATTATCAAAAATAAAAACTAATTACTTCTAATGTAATAGCCCTATCAAAATAAAAAAGCCCCCCCAAATAAAAAAAAACCCTAGCCTACACCAAACTGCCAATGCCCTTAAAATGGCCTTTCTCTTGTATTGTGTATCCAGTCCACGGATCATCCATTACTTGTGGGATATTCTCATTCCCAACAGGAAGTTGCAAGAGGACACCCAGAGCAGAACTGTAATATAGCTCCTCCCCTAACTGTCATAGCCAGTCATTCTCTTGCAACTCTCAACAAGCTAGGTCGTTGTAGGAGAGAGTGGTTAAATATAGTTAGTTTATTTTCTTCAATCAAAAGTTTGTTATTTTTAAATAGTACCGGTGTTGTGCTATTTTATCTCAGGCAGTAAATAGAAGAAGAATCTGCCTGAGGTTTCTATGATCTTAGCAGGTTGTAACTAAGATCCATTGCTATTCTCACATATGTCTGAGGGGATTACACAGATGAGGTAACTTCAGCGAGAGAATGGCGTGCAGTTTATTCTGCTATCAGGTATGTGCAGTTATAATTTTTTCTAGAGATGGAAAACACTAGAAAATGCTGCTGATACCGGATTAATGTAAGTTAAGCCTGAATACAGTGATTTAATAACGACTGGTATCATGCTTACTCCCAGGGGTAATACCCTTATGATATTGCAATATAAAACGTTTGCTGACATGTTTAATCGTTTTTATATATGCTTTGGTGATGAAACTTTATTGGGGCCTAGTTTTTTCCACATGGCTGGCTTAAATTTTGACTAGAAACAATTTCCACTGTTGTAGTATAAAAGTTACAGTTGGTGCAGTTAAAATTACAAACTGTGACATCCAGCTTCCCTCAAAGGCCCTCTGAATGCTATAGGACATCTCTAAAGGGCCCAAAGGCTTTCCAAAGTCGTTTATTGGGGAAGGTAGGGCCACAGCTTGCTGTGGCAGTTGGTTGTGACTGTTAAAAAATGTCTATTTCGTTTTTTTGATCCGTTTTTGAACTAAGGGGTTAATCATCCATTTGCAAGTTGGTGCAATGCTCTGTTAGCCTATTATACACACTGTAAAAATTTCATTTGATTTACTGCATTTTTTCACTGTTTTTCAAATTCTGACAAAATTTGTTTCTCTTAAAGGCACAGTACCATTTTTTATATTTGCTTGTTAACTTGATTTAAAGTGTTTTCCAAGCTTGCTAGTCTCATTGCTATTCTGTATAAACATGTCTGACATAGAAGAAAGTCCTTGTTTATTATGTTTAAAAGCCATGGTGGAACCCCCTCTTAGAATGTGTACCAAATGTACTGATTTCATTTTATGCAATAAAGATCATTTTCTGTCTTTAAAAAATTTATCACCAGAGGAATATGATGAGGGGGAAGTTATGCCGACTAACTTTCCCCACGTGTCAGACCCTTTGACTCCCGCTTAAGGGACTCACGCTCAAATGGCGCCAAGTACATCTAGGGCGCCCATAGCGTTTACTTTACAAGACATGGCGGCAGTCATGGATAATACACTGTCAGCGGTATTAGCCAGACTACCTGAACTTAGAGGTAAGCGAGATAGCTCTGGGGTGAGACAAAATGCAGAGCATACTGACGCTTTAAGAACCATGTCTGATACTGCCTCACAATATGCAGAAGCTGAGGAAAGAGAGCTTCAGTCAGTGGGTGATGTTAATGACTCAGGAAAGATACCTGATTCTAATATTTCTACATTTAAATTTAAGCTTGAACACCTCCGCGTGTTGCTTAGGGAGGTTTTAGCTGCTCTGAATGACTGTGATACCATTGCAGTGCCAGAGAAATTGTGTAGACTGGATAAATACTTTGCAGTGCTGGTGTGTACTGATGTTTTTCCAAATACCTAAAAGGTTTACAGAAATTATTAATAAGGAATGGGATAGACCAGGTGTGCCGTTCTCTTCCCCTCCTATTTTTAGAAAAATGTTTCCAATAGACGCCACCACATGGGACTTATGGCAGTCAGTCCCTAAGGTGGAGGGAGCAGTTTCTACTCTAGTAAAGCGTACTACTATCCCTGTCGAGGACAGTTGTGCTTTTTTTTTTTTAGATCCAATGGATAAAAAATTAGAGGTTACCTTAAGAAAATATTTATTCAACAAGGTTTTATCCTACAGCCCCTTGCATGCATTGCCCCTGTCACTGCTGCTGCAGCGTACTGGTTTGAGTCTCTGGAAGAGGCTTTACAGGTAGCGACTCCATTGGATGACATACTTGGCAAACTTAGAGCACTTAAGCTAGCCAATTCTTTTATTCTGATGCCATTGTTCATTTGACTAAACTAACGGCTAAGAATTCTGGTTTTGCTATACAGGCGCGCAGAGCGCTATGGCTTAGATCATGGTCAGCTGACGTGACTTCAAAATCTAAGCTACTTAACATTCCCTTCAAGGGGCAGACCCTATTCGGGCCTGGTTGAAGGAGATCATTGCTGATATCACTGGAGGAAAAGGTCATGCCCTTCCTCAGGACAGGTCCAAATCTAGGGCCAAACAGTCTAATTTTCGTGCCTTTCAAAACTTCAAGGCAGGTGCGGCATCAACTTCCTCTAATGCTAAACAAGAGGGAACTTTTGCTCAATCCAAGACGGTCTGGAGACCAAACCTGACCTGGAAAAAAGGTAAGCAGGTAAAAAAGCTTGCTGCTGCCTCTAAGACAGCATGAAGGAACGGCCCCCTATCCGGGAACGGATCTAGTAGGGGGCAGACTTTCACTTTTTGCCCAGGCGTGGGCAAGAGATGTTCAGGATCCCTGGGCGTTGGAAATTATATCCCAGGGATATCTTCTGGACTTCAAAGCTTCCCCCCCAAAAGGGAGATTTCACCTTTCACAATTATCTGCACACCAGATAAAGAGAGAGGCATTCTTACACTGTGTACGAGACCTCCTAGTTATGGGAGTGATCCATCCAGTTCCAAAGGAGGAACAGGGACAGGGTTTTTACTCAAATCTGTTTGTGGTTCCCAAAAAAGAGGGAACCTTCAGACCAATTTTGGATCTAATGATCTTAAACAAATTCCTCAGAGTTCCGTCCAAGATGGAAACTATTCTTACCATCCTACCACTGATCCAGGAGGGTCAATATATGACTACAGTGGATCTAAAGGATGCTTATCTTCACATTCCGATACACAAAGATCATCATCGGTTTCTCAGGTTTGCCTTTCAAGACAGGCATTACCAGTTGTAGCTCTTCCCTTGGGATTAGCTACAGCCCCAAGAATCTTTACAAATGTTCTAGGGTCGCTTATGGCGGTCCTAAGGCTGCGGGGCATAGCAGTAGCCCCTTATTTAGACGACATCCTGATACAGGTGTCAAACTTCCAAATTGCCAAGTCTCATACGGACGTAGTACAGGCATTTCTGTGGTCGCATGGGTGGAAAGTGAACAAGGAAAAGAGTTCTCTATCCCCACTCCTTTCCTTTCTAGGGACTCTGATAGATTCTGTAGAAATGAAAATTCACCTGACGGAGTCCAGGTTATCAAAGCTTCTAAATTCCTGCCGGGTTCTTCATTCCATTCTGCGCCCTTCGGTGGTTCAGTGTATGGAAGTCATCGGCTTAATGGTAGCGGCAATGAACATAGTGCCGTTTGCACGCTTACATCTCAGACCGCTGCAACTATGCATGCTCAGTCAGTGGAACGGGGATTACACAGATTTGTCCCCTCAACTGAATCTGGACCAAGAGACCAGGGATTCTCTTCTCTGGTGGCTATCTCGGGTCCATCTGTCCAAAGGTATGACCTTTCGCAGGCCAGATTGGACAATTGTTACGACAGATGCCAGCCTTCTAGGTTGGGGTGCAGTCTGGAATTCCCTGAAGGCTCAGGGATCGTGGACTCAGGAGGAGTCTCTCCTTCCATGAAATATTCTGGAACTAAGAGCGATATTTAAGGCTCTTCAGGCTTGGCCTCAGTTAGCAACTCTGAGGTACATCAGATTTCAGTCGGACAACATCACGACTGTAGCTTACATCAACCATCAAGGGGGAACGAGAAGTTCCCTAGAGATGTTAGAAGTTTCAAAAATAATTCGCTGGGCAGAGATTCACTCTTGCCACCTATCAGCTATCCATATCCCAGGTGTAGAGCACTGGGAGGCGGATTTTCTAAGTCGTCAGACTTTTCATCCGGGAGAGTGGGAACTCCATCCGGAGGTATTTGCACAACTGATTCATCGTTGGGGCAAACCAGAACTGGATCTCATGGCGTCTCGCCAGAACGCCAAGCTTCCGTGTTATGGATCCAGGTCCAGGGATCCCAAGGCGACACTGATAGATGCTCTAGCAGCGCCCTGGTCTTTCAACCTGGCTTATGTGTTTCCACCGTTTCCTCTGCTCCCTCGACTGATTGCCAAGATCAAGCAGGAGAGAGCATCGGTGATTCTGATAGCACCTGCGTGGCCACGCAGGACCTGGTATGCAGATCTAGTGGACATGTCATCCTTTCCACCATGGTCTCTGCCTCTGAAACAGGACCTTCTACTTCAGGGTCCTTTCAACCATCCAAATCTAATTTCTCTGAGGCTGACTGCCTGGAGATTGAACGCTTGATTTTATCAAAGCGTGGCTTCTCCGAGTCAGTTATTGATACCTTAAGACAGGCACGAAAGCCTGTCACCAGGAAAATTTACCATAAGGTATGGCATAGATATCTTTATTGGTGTGAATCCAAGGGTTACTCATGGAGTAAGGTCAGGATTTCTAGGATATTATCTTTTCTCCAAGAAGGTTTGGAAAAAGGGTTGTCAGCTAATTAAGCGTCTGGCAGATGTTCCAGACGTTCAGGCATTTTGTCAGGCTTTAGTTAGAATCAAGCCTGTGTTTAAACCTGTTGCTCCACCATGGAGCTTAAACTTGGTTCTTAAGGTTCTTCAAGGAGTTCCGTTTGAACCTCTTCATTCCATAGATCAAGCTTTTATCTTGGAAAGTTCTTTTTTTGGTAGCTATTTCCTCGGCTCGTAGAGTCTGAGCTATCTGCCTTACAATGTGATTCTCCTTATCTGATTTTTCATACGGATAAGGTAGTCCTGCGTACCAAACCTGGGTTCTTACATAAGGTGGTATCTAACAAGAATATCAATCAAGAGATTGTTGTTCCATCCTTGTGTTACACAATCTGGACGTGGTCCGTGCTTTAAAGTTTTACTTACAAGCTACTAAAGATTTTCGTCAAACATCTGCTTTGTTTGTTGTCTACTCTGGACAGAGGAGAGGTCAAAAGGCTTCGGCAACCTCTTTTTCTTTTTGACTAAGAAGCTTAATCCGCTTAGCCTATGAGACTGCTGGACAGCAGCCTCATGAAAGGATTACAGCTCATTCCACTAGAGCTGTCGCTTCCACTTGGGCCTTTAAAAATGAGGCTTCTTTTGATCAAATTTGCAAGGCGAAGACTTGGTCTTCGCTTCATATTTTTTCAAAATTTTACAAATTTGATACTTTTGCTTCTTCAGAGGCTGTATTTGGGAGAGAGGTTTTACGGGCAGTGGTTCCTTCCATTTAAGTTCCTGCCTTGTCCCTCCCTTCATCCGTGTACTTTAGCTTTGGTATTGGTATCCCACAAGTAATGGATGATCCGTGGACTGGATACACCTTACAAGAGAAAACACAATTTATGCTTACCTGATAAATTTATTTCTCTTGTGGTGTATCCAGTCCACGGCCCGCCCTGTCATTTTAAGGCAGGTAATTTTTAAATTTAAACTACAGTAACCACTGCACCCTATGGTTCCTCCTTTCTCGGCTTGTTTTCAGTCGAATGACTGGCTATGACAGTTAGGGGAGGAGCTATATTACAGCACTGCTCTGGGTGTCCTCTTGCAACTTCCTGTTGGGAATGAGAATATCCCACAAGTAATGGATGATCCGTGGACTGGATACACCACAAGAGAAATAAATTTATCAGGTAAGCATAAATTGTGTTTTTGTGGGACATTGCCCCAAAGAAATCAGCTATTTTACCTTTAAAAAAAATACAAACACCCCCAAACAGTAAAACCCACCACCCAACCCCCCCAAATAAAAACCTTTCTAAATAAACCTAAGCTAACCATTGCCCTTAAAGGGCATTTGAATGGGCATTGCCCTTAAAAGGGCATTCAGCTCTTTTACATTGCCCAAACTCTAAGCTAAAAGAAAAACCCACCCAAAAAACCTTTAAAAAAAACCTAACACTAACCCCCGATGATCCACTTACAGTTATCGAAGTCCGGACATCCATCCTCATCTAGCTGGCAAAGTCATCATCCAGGCGGCAAGAAGTCTTCATTCGGGCAGCAGCTTCCATCTTCATCCAGCCGGCAAAGTCCTCATCCAGATGGCAAGAAGTCTTCATCCAGACGGCATCTTCTACCTTCATCCATCTGGCGTAGAGCAGGTCCATCTTCAAGACATCTGGCACAGAGCATCCTCTTCTTACGATCGTCGCCGGAAAATGAAGTTTCTCTTTAAGTGACGTCATCCAAGATGGCATCCCTTACATTCCTATTGGCTGAAAGATTTATATTAGCCAATAGGAATTAAAGAGGAAAAATCCTATTGGCTGTTACAATCAGCCAATAGGATTGAGCTTTCATCCCATTTAATTGGCTAATAGAAATCTTTCAGCTAATCGGAATGTAAGGGACACTATCTTGGATGACGTCACTTAAAGGGAAACTTCATTTTCCAGTGACGAACGTAAGAAGAGGCTGCTCCGCACCGGATGTCTTGAAGATTGACCCACTCCACGCTGGATGGATGAAGATAGAAGATGCCGTCTGGATGAAGACTTCTTGCCGTCTGGATGAGGACTTTTCTGGCTGGATGAAGATGTAAGAGGCCGCCTGGATGAAGACTTCTTGCCGCCTGGATGATGACTTTGCCGGCTGCATGAGGATGGATGTCCGGACTTTGATAACTGTAAGTGGATCGTCAGGGGTTAGTGTTAGTTTTTCTTATGAGTTTTTTTGGTGGGTTTTTCTATTAGCTTAGGGTTTGGGCAATGTAAAAGAGCTAAATGCCCTTTTAAAGGCAATGCCCATCCAAATGCCCTTTTCAGGGCAATGGTTAGCTTAGGTTTATTTAGATAGGTTTTTATTTGGGGGGGGTTGGTTGATTGGGTGGTGGGTTTTACTGTTGGGGGGTGGGTTTTTTTACAGGTAAAAGAGCTGATTTCTTTGGGGCAATGCCCAACAAAAGGCCCTCTTAAGGGCCATTGGCAGTTTAGTGTAGGCTATGTTTTTTTATGTTGGGGGGGCTTTTATATTTTGATAGGACTATTAGATTAGGAGTAATTCGTTTTTATTTTTGATAATTATGTTTTTTTATTTTTTTGTAATTTAGTGTTTATTTTTTTTTTTTAATAACTTTATTTATATAGTTACTGGCTCCATCACAACATGAGAACGTCATATACAGAGACACTATTACATATACACAAATTGAGAAGCGAATGTTGCTAACAGCAAGATTGGTTCCACATTGCTACAGAGTCCAGCATTTTTCTATTATAACAAACATAAAACAAACATTAACTTAACACATAACAAGGGTGAGAAAACCCTTGAGCAAACCCTCCACTCCGGGGGCTAGAAGTGGGGGGGGGGGTACTCGCACCCCGGCACACAGGGGAAGAAAGGGCCAATGTATCAGGGCCGGATGATACTTAAGGTCAAAAGTGAGATATGGCATAGCTCTCAAGATGTGGAGGTTGGGGGAGGGAGGCACCATCTGCCATGAAGGTTTTCTTCCAACATGAACAAAGAGTTACGGAAGGGGTAGATTATCCTATTTCGCACCTGTGGGGATACATGTAAAAGATAGGGTTCCCATTTATGTATGAAGACTTTAATTCTTTTCTCTAAATCCCCCTATACATCTGATTGTTCTATAAGCACTTGGTTGTGTATGGCCTGTAGGAGCTTTCTAAAGGGGGGGGCTTATTAGACGCCCAAAATTGCAAGATTAGTCTCCTAGTAAGGAGCACCACAGAGTAGAGAAATTTTCGGTATTTCGATATTACCTCGAAATCGTGTAAAAATATAATGTTGGTGGACGTGAAGGTGACTCTGTCGCCCAAAACCCTATGTAGCCAATAGCTAAGTCTGCCCCACAGTCCAACAAGTTTGGGACAGTCCCAAAGGAGGTGTATAATGTCAGGGGATGGGAAAGAACACTTACTACAGCTGTCAACTGCCTGTGGTACCATCTTAGCTCGAAGCTTCGGGAGAATATATGCCTGGTGGAGGAGTTTAGTGTGGGATTCCCTCGAGTACGCCGAGAGAGTGGCCATATGGACCCTGGAGAAGCTATCAATTAGGTCAGGCATGGTGATAGATATTGCTCTTGTTCTCTGCCATTTATCATGTATTGTCTGTAAAGCCTGTTGCTCCAAATGGGCCACTATCTCGTTGTATATGCTGGTAATTGAGTGTGAACCTCGTAGCGTAGCGCGGTATAATCTATCTATACAGGAACTAGTGTTCGTGAGCTGGTTAGTAGTAATGAGGGCCCTGACATAGTGTCTACATTGGAAGTAGGCAAACATGGTGCCCTGTGGAAGGTTGTGTGTCTCTCTCAGAGCCTGGAAAGGAAGGATTTGCAATGTAGTGAGGTTAAGAAGTTGCGCGATAGATGTCAGCCCCAGGGTCTCCCATATGTGGAAGGCCCGTGTAGTATATCCCGGGATGAATTTGGGGTTCCCTTGGAGAGGTAAATATTTAGTGGTCTCATGGTCAATTTTCCAGAACCTGCACACGTTGCGCCACGCTCTAAGGGGGTCCCGAAAGAGTATGCTTTGAGAGATGTGGGAGGGGAGGGAGGATAGCTTAGCGTGTGGTAGATAAGCTGCATTGAGAGGTGCAATTAAGTCCAGTTCTACCGCGGGGCTAAAGTAAGTAGATTTAGTGAGCCACCCCATGGTTAGTTTAGCTAGTGTCGCCCAATTATACCATTGGATATTTGGGAACTTAAGGCCTCCCGCATTCACTAACATAGAGAGTTTAGATTTACTAATCCTATGCTTCCTCTGACTCCAAACAAATGAGGTAAATATAGTAGTAATATTTTGAATGTCTTTATTGTGGAGTAGGAGAGGGAGCATCTGCAAGGGATACAGAATTTTAGGGAGGATGATCATTTTGAGAAGGTGAATTCTACCATGTAAAGTTAAGGGGAGCCCCCTCCAGCTTCTGATAAGAGCCTGGGTACTAGTTATAATTTTAGGAATATTGAGGTTGTATAGGAGCATAGGGTCAACATGGAGTTGGATGCCCAAATACTTAAAAGACCCAGCTGTGACATGTACGTTGGTGTCGCTAAGTGTGCTATTTTTATTATTTTGGAGCCACGTGACTTCTGATTTGTCAATATTTATTTTATAACCAGTGAATTTACCAAAGGCTGACAGAATTTCCAACAGCCCAGGCAGGTTCATGGCAGGATCGCTCACATAAAGTAGCAAGTCATCTGCAAAGAGAGATAAGTTGTGAGTGAATCCGAAGGCCAGGACAGTGTTGGCGTATGTAACAGGCTAGTGGCTCAATTGCCAGATCGAATAGGAGCGGGGACAGTGGGCAACCTTGCCTGGTTCCCCTGCCCAGTGCGAAGGGGGGAGACAAACCGTTATTTATGATTATGGATGCCGAGGGAGAGTCGTACAATCTTTGTATGACCTCTAGGAAATGCCCCGTTATTCCAAATTTGGCCAGCGCTGTATAGAGATGGTCCCACTCCACCCTATCAAACGCCTTTTCAGCGTCTACAGCGAAAAGGCAAGCATCAGGCAGTGAATTATCTGTGGAGGATGCTTGGGCTCTGTGGTAGTGGTCAATGACCGCAAGCGTTTTCCTCAGGTTGAATACCGAGGAACGATGCTTGACGAAGCCCGTTTGATCGGGGTGCACCAGAAAGTGGAGCACCTCCGCCAACCTATTAGCCAGAATTTTAGTTAGTAGTTTATAGTCTCCATTTAGTAAGGAGATCGGCCTGTAAGAGGAGGGCACCATAGGGTCTTTGTCAGGTTTGAGTATTACACAGATGTTTGCGTCAGAAAATCTGGGGTCAGGGACAGAGGCCCCCGAAAGATATGAGGAGAAAAGGGTCGCTAGAGTGGGGGCTATGTCAGGGGCTAAGAGTTTGTAGTACTCTGCGGGGAGACCATCAGGTCCCGCCGCTTTGCCAAGTTTGATGCGTTTAATGGTGTCTATTACCTCCCTCGGCTGAATGGGGGCATTAAGAGAGGACAACTGGTCTTGTGTCAAAGAAGGGACATCCACATTATTCCAGAATGAGCATTTGTCAGGTTCTGATATCTCTTGCCTAGAGTACAGTCTAGTGTAGCAAGAGACAAATTCCTGCATGATTGTCGGGGTGTCAGTGCATGACTTCCCCTCAGCAGTCAGCGCTGGGATATATGTTTTAGGTGTAACCACCTTGACCATAGAGGCCATGGTTCTACCAGTCTTGTTCCCATATCTGTAAAACTTCCCCTGTCTATGAATAGCATACGCGTTATCTACCATTTGAATATGGGTATCTCTCTCCTTTTTGAGGTCGTAGTACTGTTGTCTAGTTTGGGGTGAGGGATGGGAGAGATAGTTGTTATAGGCCGTTGCAAGCTTTGTTAACATCTCATTTGTGATTTTTTTGCTCTTGCGGTTATGATGTGAGGTATAAGCTGTAATTCTTCCTCTCATAACAGCCTTAGAGGCATGCCAGAAGAGGTCTGAATTATCTCTGTGTTGTGCATTATCTGCATTGTAATCTATCCAGAAAGAGCGTAGTTGTTGCCGAAAGTCGGCGTTATTGTAAAGAAAAGAGGGGAATCGCCAAGTTTTCTGTAGGTTAGTTGGTGGGGTGAAGTCCAGAAGGAGTAGGATAGGTGCGTGGTCTGATATGGTCACAGGAAAGATCTTAGTGAGAGGGACATATGGTGTGAGGGCGGGAGCAGTCAGGAAATAGTCAATCCTAGACATGGTATGATGTGTTTTAGAAATGCAAGTATAATCCTTGTCTGTTGGGTTGCGCAATCTCCACAAGTCTACCAGTCCCAAGTCAGTTTTAAGTCTATCAATAAGTTTTACCTCGGCTTTCTGTCTACGTGATACAGTTCGTAGGGGCGGTCCAGTCGGGAGTTCCACAAATCTGTCAAGCGGTAAGAGTTGCGTCATGTTAAAGTCGCCCCCTACGATTATTGGGAGCTCACCTCTCCTCGCTAAACAAAGCTGTAAGTGTTGCCAAAAGTGGGGCGAGAGATTATTCGGGCCATACACGTTGCAGAGTAGATATGATTTCGATGCAATACTGAGAGTAGTAATTATGTAGCGTCCCCTAGGATCTAACTGAGTATCTTTGAAAGTGGCAGAAAGACCTTTTCTAATCAAGATAGCTACTCCTCTCCTCCGTCCCTCCGTTGGGGTATTAATAACCTGCCCCACCCATCTAATTTTAAGCTTGTCATGTTCCTCCTGAGTTAAGCGGGTTTCCTGTATGAGGGCTATGTCAGCATGTATAGAGTTTAAGAAGTGCAATATTTTACTACGTTTAGCGGGGGATGTAATGCCCCCCACGTTCCACGAGACTATATTACATCGTACTGCCATACAATAAGTAGTAAGGGAGACATTAGTTGGGGCATGGTGAAATAAGCAAGGAAAAGGGGAAGTAGGGAGGCGGCCTCTCTCTCCAATGCTGTCAGGCAGTGGAGAAGTGTGTCAGAAGGTCTGGTAATGTGTGCCAGGGTGCAGTACTTACATAAACAGAGAGGCGGGAGAAACCATGGTAACAGTTCACAAGACCACCAAAGCTCGGATATTCTCAGCAGTTGGCGTCCCCCGGAGTGGAGGCAAGAATTCTGATGGAGGCAGAGAGAGAAAAGCATCAACAGGGCACAGAACCACATTCCCAAACCCTCACCAGATCCCCATCCCGTTCCACCAGTGCTACCAGCCATTTCGCCCATGTGGGAAGGAGAGGTCAAGGTCACCTCTCAGTTAATGCTATTGAGTGGAGCACCAGGGGAATGGTAGACATATTGCTGTAACAATGTAGTTAAGGATATACAGGCATAGAGAAGTAATATCCAAGCCCCACATTTCAAAATACACAGTTCAGGGGTATTTCCGTTATCCTGGTCTATAACTATATCTAGGCCTGGGCCAGATGAAGTACAGGGCGTAGGAGTTTTCAAGTGCAGGCCGGGAGGCTCTCGTGCACTAGGAGATAAGATGGTGGCTGAAAGCTTATCAAGGATTTATTTTTTAATTAAGAAGAAATACGCCCAAAATAGGTAAGGGAATCATGGCAAGTGCATGGTTAGGCAACGGGTGCTAGGGTATACAGATGCATAGAGTTTCCAGACAAGAAAAAAGGCCATATGAATTAAAATGAACAGTAGGTGATAGGAGGGTCTCTGCGATAAAGTGCAGTCGGCCGAGGCCAGACTAGATGGGATATGTGAGATAAGAGGGGAGCCTTTATCAGGGGCAAAATGTAACAGGCCACCTACAGTACCAGTGGTACCTACGTAAGGGATTGGACATGTGCTATACTTAGGGCCCCAAACCCCAGGATTTAGAGGTAAAGGCATTGAAACAGTGGGAACAGTGGCAATAACAATTTTGTTAACTTTCAAGAACATAAAATAACAGGTAACACAATAGATCTCAACCATTGATAAAACGAATACATTGTCAACATGAGCCACCTCCTTGACCCGGCAACCTAGGGAAACTGCGGCAGGGGTATGCTGCTGCAATGGTAGGAGCAGTAGCCAATAAGTCAGAATCATTTGAGGAGGAGGACCTCTCACTTGGTCCGCTTCTAGAGTGTTTCCAAAGGCGAAGAATATCACACTTCCTTGGATCCTCATAGGAAGACAGAAAAAGAGGGGAAAAAAGTGCAAGAAATTTGGTCGCCCAAAATCAGTGCACATCATCTTGCATGTCCTTGTCCAGGAATGATTGCAGTTCCTTTGGGTTGTTGAAATATTTAGGCCCAGTAGGGGTCTGCAACCTCAACTTAGCTGGGTACAGTAGTGTAGCTTGCTTCCCTTCTTTGTGTAGCCTAGAGCAAAGTGGTGCGAAATCTTTTCGCATCTTGGATACTTCTGCAGAGAAGTCTTGAAAAATCAGGAGTTGTTTTCCTTCAAATTGTAATTGTCCGGTACGGGCCCGGTATGCTCTCAGCAGAGCCAACTTTTCCTGATAATTCAGGCATTTGAAAATTACCTGACGTGGGCGAGAGTTAAGTGTTTCAAGTCCCTTGTCCGGGCCCAGACGGTGTGCACGCTCCACATCCAAAGGTAAGTGGTCCGGATTCATCTTTAGAAGCTTGGGCAGGGTTAAAGCAGTGAATTCCAGCAGATCTTTGCTTTTTATCATTTCTGGAACCCCCACTACCCGCAAGTTGTTCCTGCGACTCCTATTTTCGAGGTCGTCTACTTTCTCCTGCAGCGCTCTATTCTGTCGCTGAAGTTGTCTTACTGAGGTGGATGTAGACGCCTGCATATCCTCCACATCAGAGATGCGTTGCTCAGCGTGTGTGAGCCTGGTTGAAAATTGGCGCACTTCGCTAGTGAGTGTGTCAACCCCTGCCTGGAGAGTGTCCATTATGGGGAGGAAGAAGGATTTTAGTTCCTGAAGTAGTGCAGACGAATCTGTCGTGATGACCTGGGAGGCCCTGGGGGAGGGCGGAGGGTCAGGGTGTATATCTGTGGCTGGTCGCTTCTTCTCTGTATGCTTGCCTCTGGAAGTCATTATTTCCGCAGCTTTGCTGGTAATAGGTGCGAAATAATGGTCAAGCTTCATGCAAACAGTGTGCTGATAGTTGCAGAGTTCAGATGGTAAATGCTTGTAAAACTGTATATGACCTCTAGGAGGCAGTGCAGAACAATAAATGCTGATGGCAGAAACAGCTTCAGAGAAAAGCAGCAGAGGTTGTTCACCAGAATCTCACAATTGAGCTGTGCAAATAAAAAGATTTCACCTAGTGGTGTTATAAACGGTAAATACCAATCCAAGAAGATAGTGAGAGAGCAAAAACAACCAAAGTATCAAGTTGAGTAGAATGTTGAGCTGGTGTTGTTATTCACAATATAAGCACAGGCAGTAAGCTTCTGTTATGCAGCTCCACAGCTTCTTCAGCAAGGTTTCACATGGGACTAGCAAGTAGATCAAAGAAGGAGCGTGGCGTTACACTATATGCTGTCAGTACTGTTAAAGAGTCTATCTCCCAATGGCTGTGCGGGGGTTTTACAGGGTAATAATGTGTAGAAAGACACTGCGGGGAGGGCTGTGTGCTGTGAGCCGGAAGATATATGATAGCAGAATCCCACGTGGCAGTTCTTAGATGTAAGGCTGTGGACCTAAAAGTTTCCCATTTTTGCTTTCTTACTAGGGACAACAATGCTAGATGTTGCAGCATGTAGTTTAGTGGTTCCCAAGCTACACAGGCCCTCTCCCTCCTCAGGCACAGTCTCTATTTCTCCCCCTATAATGCTTGTTTAGCAAATTGAGCAGGTACTCTCACCAATGAGTCCTTGTGTGTTGTTGCAGCCACCTCACTCTTACCGCTCCTCTGCAGTGCCGGGTATGTTCTCCGATGCTCTGTCCCGTCCAGCGGGTGAAGGAGAAAAAAAAAAAAAAAAAAAAAAGGCGCAGGCCAAGATGGCGCCTGAACTTAGCGCTCCGTTGCGCACTTCTATCGTTCCGGGGGCAAGGGCGGTGTGGTAGCCCTTCACACGGCGTCGCCAGCTGAGGTGGGGTATCAGAGTTTCCCAGCAAGGCTATCTTGTGTGGGTTTTGGTCTGGCAGCAAACTTTTTGTATGTTTTAGGGAGCTGAATATGCGGAGCTCCTTTCGTTTGCTGCCAGTCCGTTGCGCCGCCCACCTTTACATTCAATTTAGTGTTTATTTTATTGTAATTTAGAAAATTGTATTTTAATATTGTAATGCTAGTTTTTAGCGTTAGGCATGTTATGTTTTATTTTACAGGTAACTTTGTATTTATTTTAACTAGGTAGTTATTAAATAGTTAATAACTATTTACTAACTAGTCTACCTAGTTAAAATAAATACAAACTTACGTGTGAAATAAAAATAAAACCTACGATAGCTACAATATAACTATTAGTTGACCCATATGTACTTTTTAACACTTTAGTTATGAGTTTTATGCTACAGCTTTGTAATGTAAAACTCATAACTACTTACTTTAGTTAGCGGTACAGATCTTGTGGTTATAGAGTGCACAGCTCACTTTTAGGCCTCCCAGGCAATCTCGTAATACCGGCGCTATGGAAGTCCCATTGAAAAAGGACTTTTTTTAAAAGTGCGGTACTGCCGTTGCGTGACGGCCAAAAAGGTGTGCGGTACACCTATACCTACAAGACTTGTAATAGCGGCGTTAGGGAAAAAGCAGCGTTATGAAGCATAACGATGCTTTTTCACTCATAACGCAAAACTCGTAATCTATCTGATTTTTAACACATTATTTGATGTTTTACTTTGCAAATTTAATGTATTTTTTAAAATATACACTCATTTGAAATATGATGACTTCAAAACACTCCAAAAAAGTTAAAACAGTCAACTGTTGATCAACCACGCCAGGGTCTCCAGCCTCCCCTTAGTGCTCTTCTCCACCGACACGAAGGCTTTTGATAGGGTAAGCTGGCTTTTTCTGTGCCGGGTCTTAGAGAAAATGGGGTTTGGAAATGCATTTTTACAATCAGTCTTTGCACTTTACTCGAACCCTAATGCTAAAATCAGAATCAATGGTACTCTGTCAGAGTCATTTGATATCAGTAACGGCACTAGGCAGGGTTGTCCCCTGTCCCCGTTACTTTTCGTCCTGTCAATAGAAGTTCTGGCACATAAAGTTAGAGCAAACCACAACATCACGGGCGTAAGGGTAGATAGCACAGAGTATAAACAGGCGTTATACGCAGACGACGTCCTATATACTTTGACTAACGCATCTGAATCTATCCCTGAGCTCCTTGATGAACTCAGAGCATACGGTAAGGTCTTGAACTTTTCACCTAACTTAAATAAGTCAGAATTATTAAATATAAATACCTGCCCAAAAAATGTACAAACTTTACAACAAAAATATAAGATCACCCTAGCAACTAACAAACTAAAATATATGGGCATTAACCTAACATCTGACCCCGCAGACCTTTTTAAATATAACTACGCTCCCCTCAAAAGCGACATTGCCGCTGACCTCTCTTCCTGGAAAAATAAACATATATCATGGCTAGGTAGAGTGGGAGTTATCAAGATGAATATCCTACCTCGAATACTATACCTTTTTCAAACCTTACCTATAGCACTTCCCAGGGGATACATAACTCAGTTGCAGAAATTAATTGAACAATTTATATGGGCCAATACCAAACCCAGGCTACCAAAACACACTATGGCCCCTATTTATCAAGGGCTGGCCCCTATTTATCAGGTCCGCCAGACCTCGCTGAATACGGTGAGCAATATGCTCAATGTATTCAGCATTGCACCAGCAGCTCACAAGAGGTTGATTTCCGGTGATGCCTGTCCGCCTGCTCAGAGCAGGCGGACAGGTTATGGAGCAGCAGTCTTTGTAACCGCTGCTTCATAACTGCTGTTTCTGGCGAGCCTGCAGGCTCGCCAGAAACACGGGGCATCAAGCTCCATTCGGAGCTTGATACATATGCCCCTATGTATCTCCCGAGAGATTGAGGGTGGCTTGGTCTGCCAGATATTTCTTCATACAAAAGGGCGGTTGGCTTACAAAGGATAGTAGAATGGGCACAAAACGCAGAACATAAAGCATGGATTACCCTAGACAGACAGATTTTCAAAGTAAACAATATGGGATCATTTGCTTGGCTATCACCCTCACATCACCCTAACAATGTCGCTAAATACCACTTAATAGAAGAAACACTCAATATTTGGGACACTACTCTAGCTACTTCTACACACATCTCCACAAGACACTCTCCTTTAACACCAATCTTGGAAAACCCTGAGCTCCCATATCACAAACTCAGATTTCGTAAAATTAAACCTTATAAAATAAAGGAGGGCTCCATTTTTTTGGTAGTGGAAAATGGGAGGGTCATCCCACAGGACATACTTGAGGACTCTCAGCCCAAGATTTTTGCCTCATGGATGCATTATAACCAATTATTACATTACATTTCCAGACACAAATATAAACAGGATCTAGGAAGGACACTTAACTCATTTGAGAGACTCTGTGTAGCAGAAAAAGTGCAGAGGCACTTGATTTCCCTTCTTTACAAATTGGTAGTTCTACAAGGGACTTACTTACTCTCGGCTTATACAATCCGCTTGAACGAGGATCTGGGTTTGGATTCAGATTCCGAGTCCTGGATGAAGGCATTTAGACTGGTTAAGAAATCCTCAGTATCCTCGGCCATTCAAGAAACACATATAAAATTCATTAGTAGATGGTACTTAACACCTTTAAGACTACACAAGATTTTCCCGGCCCTTAGCCCCACATGTTGGAGGGGCTGCGGCGAACACGGCTCCCTAATACACATATGGTGGTTTTGCCCGAATCTGTCGCCCTATTGGGCGGAAGTTCTGAAAAAGATGTCTGAGATACTAAACCTCCCAATCCTGAACACACCTGAGATTTTACTCTTTCTAGCTTTACCAAAAACACAAAGTCAAGCACATCTTGCTCTATTGTTAATCATTATCACAGGCACAAAAAAACTAATCCCAAAAAAGTGGAAAACACAAAGCCCTCCTACTCTAGGAGAATGGTACTCACAGGTAGAAGACATTCTTCTCATGGGAAGATACTACTATTTGAAAAACCACAAATTAGTTAGATATGAGCTTATATTAGCACTATGGCATGGTACTATATAACTGCTACCCTATACTTAATGACCATTAGATAGCTAATAAGCCCTTTTTTTGTTTTTTTTCTTCCTCCTCGCCTTCCTCTCTTCTCCCTCTTCCCCTCCTGCTTCACCTAATCACACATTCTCAAACAGAGACAAGTCAGGACTGCAGGCAGGCCATGCTAGCACCAGCACTCTCTACTTATACAACCATGCATTTGTAATCCGGGCAGTATGTGGTTTGGAGTTGTCCTGCCGGAAAATGCAGGGATGTCCCTGGAAAAGACAATATCTGTATGGCAACATGTGTTGCTACAAAATGTATACATTTCTTTCTGCATTAATGTGCAAGTTAGCCATCTCATGGGCACTGACACACACCCTCATACCCCATGATGGATACTGGCTTTTGGACCTGATGCTGATTACAGCTTGGATAGTCCTTTTTTTTTTTTTTGGCCCGGAGAACAAGACTGCTGTTTTTTCCAGAAACTATTTGAAATCTTGACTCGTCGGACCACAAAACACTATTCCACTGTGCTACTGTCCATCTCAGATGAGACCAAGACCAAGTTGGCGGCTCTTCTGGACATTGTTGATGTATAGCTTCTGCTTTGCATAGTAAGGCCTTAAAGGAACATTAAACCCAAATTTTTTCTTTCATGATTTAGAAAGAATATGTAATGTTAAACAACTTTCTAATTTACTTCTATTATCTAATTTGCTTAATGCTCTTGATATCCTTTGCTGAAAAGCATATCTAGATAGGCTCAGAAGCTGCTGATTGGTGGCTGCACATAGCTGACTCATGTGATTGGCTCACCCATGTGCATTGCTATTTCTTAAACAAAGGATATCTAAAGAATGAAGCAAATTAGATAATAGAAGTAAATTGGAATGGTGTTTAAAATTGTATTCTCTACCTGAATCATGAAAGAAAAAATGTGGGTTTAATGTCCCTTTAACTTGCATCTTTGGATGCAGCGGCGAATGGTGTTGATTGACAAAGGTTTGCCAAAGTTTTCCCGAGCCCATGTCAGGATATCCTTTACAGACTCATGACGGTTTTTGAGACAGTGACGTCTGAGAAATCGGAGATCACACACATTCAGAAATGGTTTTCGGCCTTGCCCTGTATGCACTGAGATTTGACTGGATTACTTGAATCTTTTAATTATTTTGTGCACTATAGAAGGTGAAATGCCCCAAATCCTACTGATTTGTCTTTGGGGAATGTCATTCTCATAGTGTTGGATTATTCGCTGATGCATCTGTTGGCAGATTGGTGAGCCTCTGCCCACACTTACTCTTGAAGGACTAGGCCTATTTTTGGAGGCTCCTTATTTACCATGATTAGACGATTGCCTCACCTGTTTCACATCACCTTCTTATTTCAACGTTAATGTGGTCACAATATTCTAAGAGTCTTTTTTACAGGTGTAAAAAATAAACAAATAAATATTTAATATATTTGCATGTGAAACAATTGCCACAGCAAAAAGACCCGGAACTAGAGATGTTCTCATTTTCTTCCTTTCTGGATGACTACTTTTTATCACATCCTTTAGATTTTTGTTCCATCTGAAGTCAATCTCTGGTTTATCACCTAGGCATGCCTTAGGTACAGGAGCAGTCATTAAGATCTTCCAGTGTTTATTTAATATGTCAATTATTTGAGGAGTTTGTGAATTGTATGTTAGAATTAGTATAGGGGAATTTGAATTTACTTTAGATTTGTTATATAGTAATTCCTGTCTATTGGTGTTAAGGGCGTAATATTTTGCTTTCTTAATGTTTTTACTGTGTCCTCTATCATGTAATCTTTTTTCTGATTCACTGGCTCTTAAACAGAATGTAGATTCCTCTGAACTATTTCTCTGTAATCTCAGGAATTCCTGAGCTGGTAATCCTCTCAATGCCCATGGAGCATGGGCGCTGGTTTTAAACAGAAGGCTATTGGCTGCATTATGTTTTTATATATACAGTATGTATTTGCCAATTTTTTCCATTGCTATATTTTGTGATAGTTAAATCAAGAAAATGTATATTAGTTTGGCTTGCCTCATAGGTTAATCTAATAGTCAAATTATTATTATTCAATGTAACTAGGAATGTCTGAAGTTCTTATCCTTCCCAAATGAAGAAATTTTTTATCTATATAGCACAGCCACATGGGTATTTTTTCTACATATTTTTGGTTAACATCAGTGAAAACATATTCTGCCTCCTACCATCCTAAAAATAGGATTGGATGTAAATAGAAATGGTTGTCAAATATAAAAAAAAAGTTGTACTGTAGTATAATTTCTAGTAACTTGACAACAAACTCATCATGGACTTTTATCTTCTTGAGATTTTTGGTTTAGGAAATATTGGACAGCTACTATACCTTTCTTGTGCTCAACTGATGTATATAAAGACTTTTCAACTGTTGTGAATTAGTTTGGATTGCCTCATAGGTTTATCTAATATTCAAATCCGTGTTACTAAATTTATGTAGTTAGAACTTTCTGAAGTTCTTTCTTATCTTTCCCAAATGAAGAAGATGCTGTCTATATAGCGCAACCACATGGGTATTTTTTTCCACGTATTCTTGGTGAACATCAGTGAAAACATATTCTGCCTCTTACCATCCTAAAAATAGGATTGGATGTAAATAGAATTTGTTGTCAAATATAAAAAAAAAGTTGTACTGTAGTATACATTTTAGTAACTTGACAAACTCGTCATGGACTTTTATCTTCTTGAGATTTTTGGTTTTGGAAATATTGGACAGCTACTATACCTTTCGTGTGCTCAACTGATGTATATAAAGACTTTTTGACTGTTGTGAATTAGTTTGGCTTGCCTCATAGGTTAATCTAATATTCAAATCTGTGTTATTAAATTTATTTAGACATTTCTGAAGTTCTTCCTTATCTTTCCCAAAGGAAGAAGATGCTGTCTATATAGCGCAGCCACAATGGGTATTTTTTTCTACGTATTCTTGGTTAACATTAGTGAAAACATATTCTACCTCTTACCATCCTAAAAATAAGATTGCTTGTAAATTGAATTGGTTGTTAAATATAAAAAAAGTTGTACTGTACTATAAATTCTAGTAACTTGACAACAAACTCATCATGGACTTTATCTTCTTCAGATTTTTGGTTTACAAAGCATTGGACAGCTGCTATACATTTTTTGTGCTCAGTTGATGTATATAAAGACTTTTCAACTGTTGTGACAAGCCAAGTTTCTTGATTGGTAATGATTATATTTAAACTTTGCAATACCTCAATTGTATCCTGTGTGTGAGATGATAGTTAATAAATTAACTGTTGGAGTCTAAAATCAACATATTGACTCGCGTTCTCGGGTAAGTAACCTAGGCTGGAGACAATGGGTCTTCCTAGTGGATTATGTTGTTTCTTAAATATTTTAGGTATGAAATAAAATGTTGCCACCATGGTATTCTTTTTCTGGTATAGCAACTCTTATCTTTTAATTGCTAATTAGCCTTTTTTAAATAGATCTCCAGGGTCCATATTTCAATATTTCCTCCTTATCCCCACCTTATTCCATTCTTTCATTTCCTGTAGTGCAGTTCTTTCTTCAAATGTTACATTATTCTGTTTAGGATATAATTTTAAAGTTGTAATATCATTGCAGACGAATTCATATAATATCTCTAGATGGAGAGGATTTATGCTTTTGGGTATAGACGAAGATTTGTTCTTTATTCAGTTTCTCCAATTATCATTAATTGGTGTTTCATTATCTTCAAGTAGCTGTAGTCCTAAGCCCTTCATCGCTCCATCCTCATTGATTCTGTTCATGTGAAAATTTACCTCAAATTTATTTACTTTGCTAGATGGAAAAAAAGACCTTTAGATAAAAGAGATATGTGCTCTTTTGTGTTTTTGTTCTGTCTGCAATTTGTTTCGATTCCTGGGAGGTCTTTTGCTTGTTCCTACTCCATCTGCACGTCTTTCTTTGTTTTCTGCCCGATCTAAAAGCTCCTTTATTATTAGGGTTGGATGTTCTAGTAATGTTCACAGTATTGGGTGTGCTAGATGAGTTGGTACTGGTGGATAGTGATGTCGCGAACTTAAAAATTTCGGTTCACGAACGGCGGACTCGAACTTCCGGTATTGTTCGCGAACCAGCGAACCGCGCGAACCGCCATTGACTTCAATAGGCAGGCGAACTTTAAAACCTACAAGGACTCTTTCTGGCCACAATAGTGATGGAAAAGTTGTTTCAAGGGGACTAACACCGGGACTGTGGCATGCTGGAGGGGGATCCATGGCAAAACTCCCATGGAAAATTACATAGTTGATGCAGAGTCTGCTTTTAACCCATAAAGGGCCTAAATCACCTAACATTCCCAAATTGTTTGCAATAACGTGCTTTAAAACATCAGTTATGATGTCGTATCTATCAGGTAGTGTAAGTGTTACGGCCGCTTCACAGTGACAGAGCAAACTCCAAGTGTAACGCACCGCAAACAACCGCAAGCAGTCCATTTGCACAACCACGAGATAGATAGATTTGATAGATAGATACATAGATTACATAGCTCAATCGATGCAATATACATATGATCGATACAAATTACATAGATCAATAGATGCAATATACATTTGATAGATACGAATTACATAGATCAATAGATGCAATATCCATTTGATAGATACGAATGTTATCGATCCAAAGATGCAATATACATTTGATAGATACGAATTACATCAACCAAAATATGTAATATACATTTTATAAATACGAATTACATCGATCAATAGATGCAATCTATATTTGATAGATATGTTTGATAGTTAGATCGATTTGATAGATAAATAGATAGATTTGAAAGATATATAATTTCCCTGACAGAGTATAACAATAAGACATGCGGTCTGTGACCCGTGGTGTGTTAAGTAGTACTATTCTTAGCAGTTTACTACAACCTGTTACTCCCCCTATCGGGGGAGGTCTATATGGCCTGCATTTTTGGAACCGGGAGATGGAAGACGATGATTGGTCTGTCCTCCTACTTCAAATTTGTCAAAAACACAAGTGGCTGTCTCAAATCAGTCCGGACACAAGATAGATAGATAGATAGATAGATAGATAGATAGATAGATAGATAGATAGGATAGATAGATATACATAGATTGATAGTTAGATAGAATTGATAGAAGAGAAATAGATAGATTTGTTAGATATATAATTACCCTGACAAAGTATAATAATTAAACATGCGGTCTGGGACTGGGATCCATGGTAACTAGGTTGTGTTAAGTAGTACTATTCTTAGCACTTTCAGCCCTGTAACTCCTCCTATCGGTGGAGGTCTATATGACGTGTATGATTACCCTGACAAAGTATAACAACAAGACACGCGGTCTGGGACCTATGGTAATTAGGTTGTGTTAAGTAAAACTTTTCTTAGCACTTTAATCCCTCTTACTCCCCCTTTCGGTGGAGTTCTATATGGCCTGCATGATTACCCTGACAAAATATAACAACAAAACATCTGGTCTGGGACCCATGGTAACTAAGTTGTGTTAATTAGTACTATTCTTAGAACTGTAATCCCTGTTACTCCCCCTATCAAGGGAGGTCTATATGGCCTGCATGATTACCCTGACAAAGTATAATAAGAAAACATGCGGTCATGGACCCATGGTAACTAGGTTGTGTTAAGTAGTACTATTCTTAGCACTTTAATCCCTGTTACTCCCCCTATCGGGGGAGGTCTATATGGCCTGCCTGATTACCCTGACAAAATATAATAATAAGACATGTGGTCTGAGACCCATGGTAACTAGGTTGTGTTACAAGAAATATGATTGGTGGCACTAATTGGATAGTGGGCCTGTCACACAGGCTGGCAGGCAAGAGGAAAGTGCAATTCAATGGCACGAGCAAACTGATGATTCACAATCTAAATTTTTTTAATTTTAAATATTAACAATACTGTGACAACAACTATGATTGGTGTAACTAGTTGGCTGTGGGCCTGGCACACACACTGGCAGGTAGGAGGAAAGTGCAATTCAATGGCACGAGTAAACTGATGATTCACAATCTAACAATTTTTAATTTTAAATATTAACAATACTGTTACAACAATTATGATTGGTGTAACTAGTTGGCCAGTCGGCCTGGCACACAGGCTGGCAGGCAGGAGGAAACTGCAATTCAATGGCACTAGGAGACTGAAGATTCACAGTCAAAAAAGCGATGATTTTCAATTTTTTCAATACTGTTACAAGAAATATGATTGGTGGCACTAATTGGCTAGTGGGCCTGGCACACAGGCTGGCAGGCAGGAGGAAACTGCAATTCAATGGCACGAGCAAACTGATGATTCACAATCTAGCAATTTTTTATTTTAAATATTAACAATACTGTTACAACAAATATGATTGGTGTAACTAGTTGGCAAGTGGGTCTGGCACACACGCTGGCAGGCAGGCAACTGCAATTAAATAACAATAGCAGAATGATGTAACAGTTTGTTTTTAAAAAAGTTACAAAAATGTTACAACAGATAGGAGTAATGGCACTCAGGATAGAACTAGGCACAGTATGTGCTGGCAGCCAGACACACAGGCTGGCACTTGTGGTGGCAGGCTGGCCTGTGAACTAATATTAAATAACACTCGAAGAGTGATGTAAAAGTTTTTTTTTTACAAAATTTAATGTTATGTTACAACAGATAGGAGTCGGGGACTGGCACTGAGGATGGAAGTAGGCACAGTATATGCTGGCAGCCTGACACACAGGCTGGCACTAATGGCAGCCTGGCTGGCCTGGCAACTAAAATTGAATAACACTAGAAGAGGACTGATGTTAAAAAAACATTTTACATCAAATTTACACTAATGTTGTTACACCAGATATAAGTGGTGGGAAAAAAAAATTAATCTGTGTAACACTATATGATGTGGGCCAGAAACACACAGGCCTGATGGAAAAAGAAATTAAATTACACTAGCAAGATGATTTAAAAAAAATTTTTAACTTTAAAATAATGTAAAGCAGATATGAGTCGTGGCTGGTAGGTAGGGCAGCAATTTACCACAGTATGCTGTGTAAGTGAGAAACACACAGGCCTGATAGAAAATTAAATTAGATTACAATAGCAAAATAATTTAAAAGTTTTTCTTTTAAATTTAAAATAATGTTAAGCAGATATGAGTGGTGGCACTGGCTGGCTGCTACGTAGGGCAGCAATTAACAACAGTATGCTCTGTAAGTCAGATACACACAGGCCTGATAGAAAATAAAATTAGATTACACTAGCAAAATGATTTAAAGATTTTTTTTTTTTAATTTAAAGAAAAAGGTTAAGCACATATGAGTCGTGGCTGATAGCCTTGGAAGGGCAGCAATTAAAAACAGTAGGCTCTGTAAGTCAGATACACACAGGCCTGATAGAAAATAAAATTAGATTACACTAGCAAAATGATTTAAAGTTTGATTTTTTTAAATTTAAAAAAAAAGTTAAGCACATATGAGTCATGGCTGCTAGCCTTGGTAAGGCAGCAATTAACCACAGTAGGCTCTGTAAGTCAGATACACACAGGCCTGATAGAAAATAAAATTAGATTACACTAGCAAAATGATTTAAAGGTTTTTTTGGGGGAATTTAATTAAAAGGTTAAACACATATGAGTCGTAGCTGATAGACTAGGGAGGGCAGCAATTAAACACAGTATGCTCTGTAAGTCAGCAAAACACACAGGCCTGATAGAAAATGAAATTAGATTACACTAGCAAAATGATTTAAAGGTTTTTTTTTTAATTGAAAAAAAGGTTAAGCACATATGAGTGGTGGCTGGCACAGAGCAATTAACCAAAAGACTGAAAAAAATGAAGTATATGCTGGGTGAGCCTGAGAGACACAGGCCTGATAGAAAATGAAAATAAATTACACTAGCAAAATAATTTCAAATTTTAGTTGGTTAAATTTAAACTAAGGTTAAGCAGATATCAGTGGTGGCACTAATCACAGTATATGCTGTGAACCTCACACACAGGCTGAAAGCCAGGCAAATGCAAATAAAAATACAAAGAAAAAAAAAAAAAAACCAACGACTGAAGTTATAGCCCTAAAAAGGGCTTTTTGGGGTGCTGTCCTTGCAGCAGAGATGAGACGAGTCCTTCAGGACTGTAGTGGACACTAAATACACTAGCCTAGCTATCTATTTCCCTATAATGGCAGCAGCAGCAACACAGAAGCTCCTCTCACTAACAAAGCAAGATCGTAATGAGTCTAAAATGGCTGCTGGCAAGAAGATGGGAGGGTCTGTAAGGGAGTGTCTGCTGCTGATTGGCTCAAATGTGTCAGAAGGCTGTAACATACAGGCTCAAAGTTTCCTCGATGATGACACATAGGGGGCGGATCGAACATCGCATATGTTCACCCGTAGCGGCGAACGCGAACAAGCTATGTTCGCCGGGAACTGTTCTCCGGTGAACTGTTCGCGACATCACTACTGGTGGAATCCCCTTCCTCTCTGTCAGTGTCACATACAGCGCTTTGTATAACAGTGATGTTATATCTAGTTGGATTTTTATAGAAGCTTTGTTTTCTCTGTAATGTTGCTGAAAGCCTTCCAAAAAAAGTTACAGCTTTTATAGCAGCAAAGGGGAGTCCAAATATATATTAATGCCTAGGGTAAACTGGTATATGGTCTAAAAAAAACTTACAAGGAAATATCTCATAACCTTAATATGTATACACTTAGCATAAGTATTTTAAATGATTTGATTTACAAATGTAATATCTAAACTTGGAGGGTTGTGATTTCAAGTTGGAGAGTAATAAGTTCAGTATTGTTAAATAATTACGGACAGTCTGATTACCCTATTCTGACAGGCCATGCTAGTGAATTATATTGTGTAAGCCTTTATTTTTTTTAACGTGTAGTTTCTCATCATTTTTCTACAGGTTTAAGAGGACTTTGAACATGTTTTACAAACACCACCTGATGTTCATTATTTTAGTGATGCTTCTTGTGTGTATTATCTCTTTTTCATGGAGGAGGACAGACCTTATTCTCAGCATCATCAGCTGCAAGACAACAGGTATTATCCAGGAAAAGCTGACAGAGAAAGATGCTAGCTTGTCCATTTCCACACAAAAAGATGAGAAAGAACTGCTTATCCTGATTTGGGTCTGGCCTTTTAGGGAACACTTCCCGTTAGATGCATGTCAAAGACTTTACAACATCACTGGATGCACATTGACAGCAAATCAGAGTCTTTATGATACTGCTGATGCTCTGGTTATACATCACGTAGATATAATGTATAACAGTCAGGCCTTGCCTCAAAAACCAAGACCACACTTTCAACGTTGGGTTTGGTTCAACAGGGAACCTCCATTGATCATTAAAAACCTGCATTTTCTGGACAATCTCTTTAACATGACAATGACTTTCCGTCAAGATTCTGATATTTACAGGCACTACGGACGCATTGAAGCTGTCAGGAAACCACAAAATTTAATTATTCCCCCAAAGTCCAAGATGTTATCTTGGGTTGTAAGTAATTGGAGCCCTGGTATGCGGCGTAATGATTATTATGAGATGCTGAAAAAGCACATTTCTATAGATATTTATGGACAACAACACAAGAAATTGAGCCTTGGAGATTTCCACAAAGTCATCTCACAGTACAAATTTTACTTGGCTTTTGAGAATTCAGTTTATAAGGATTACATTACTGAGAAACTTTGGTCAAATGCATTTGAGTCTTGGGCTGTGCCTATTGTTTTAGGGACATCTCGCAAGAATTATGAACGTTTTATCCCCAGTGATGCATTTATTCATGTTGATGACTTCTCCAGCCCAAAGGAACTGGCTGATTTCCTATTAGAGTTGGACAAAGATGATGAAAGATATAGGAAATACTTTAATTGGAGGTCTCATTACAAAGTGAGGAGAGAGACTGGGTGGGCTTATCATTATTGCATAGCTTGCCGTGCTTTAAGACAGGCTCCAGATTACCAAGTTATTCCTAGTATTGCTAAATGGTTTCTAGAGGATGCTGTTTTCTAGGATATATCAGTACCAATACAATAAATCACACGTTTCAGCTTTGAGATTATTTACTTCTCTCACTTTCCTTAAAGTGGCAGTGTACTATAAAATTGGTTTCCCCTTAATGTGTCTACGATGACTTGCTATACCATATATAGTGTTAAAAAATTTAAGGAAAAATTGCAATTTTGAGCATGAAATAGCTGTTTCTGCTAATTGAAAGTGCAACCCAATTAAATGGGCTGACCTTGCAGGGAGAACAGATCTCATTATTTTATCTGTCTAATTATTTACATAAAGTCTTCCTTATCTTATTTCTCAGTATTTACTTAAAGAATACATTCATAGAGAGAATAATGGAAAATTAATATTTTAGTACCTCTCAATCCCACACCACCCTGGGAGTGTGATTTCATCTAAGCCTTCTAGTTTTTATATAACCGGTGCTTAAAAGATATATGTAAAAATTGTAATGGAAAAAAACACTAATCATTGCAACATGTATTATTTATTATTTTAAAAAGATGTTTTTTTCTTTTCTTTCTTTAATGTGTGCAAGGTCCATTACTTCCTGTGAGAGCCCTACAAGAGGGGTGGGGTCTCTACGGGAAAGTATATCTATCTTAAACATTATAGAGTAACATGAGCTGGTTTACTATTCAGTTGATACTAGAAAA
This sequence comes from Bombina bombina, assembly GCF_027579735.1. Taxonomy (NCBI): domain Eukaryota; kingdom Metazoa; phylum Chordata; class Amphibia; order Anura; family Bombinatoridae; genus Bombina; species Bombina bombina. The sequence goes on along the minus strand of NC_069505.1, from coordinate 534,664,895 downwards.
AACAAAGTAAGTTTTGCCCATGCTCAGAGAAGGCGGAATGCAACGTACGATACCAACATATTAGCTCTCAAATTTCCGAGTGCTTATTTTGCAAGAAAACAAATAATTTGTTGAAGTTTTTTACACGCAATTTCTTTTATGTTTACTTTGATTAGCATATTTGTTTTTAACTAAAGAAGTACTGTTTCAAATTCCTTTACATTACTCAAAATGTATGTATTGATAGGGATATAGCAGGCAAAATCAGCTATTCCAAATGACAAAACAATTTAATCCACTCCACTCTTAAAGGAGAGGAAAAAATATAGTTGTTTGTCCATTTAAGTACCTAGGCATAACCTTTTCAGATCTAAGGGGGGGGATGGGGGATGCAACCAACAACACAAAAGTAATGGTAACTCCCAAAGGGTAATTTTAACCATAAATTAGTCATTGTCCATGTGCATAAATTGGTAAATCAGTGACATTTGATAGAGGTTTAAAGACAGTACAAGACCTAGAAAAATGTATCATCAAAATATATTAAAAAAAAAACATAGAAACTTTGAAAGAACTTAAAGGTTCTGATAAATAGAACATTTAGTTTTAAACAACTTTCCAATTTACTTCTATTATCACATTTTCTTCGTTTTCTTCATAGCCTTTGTTGAAAAGCGGGCAGGTAAGCTCAGGAGCGTGCACGTGTCTAGCATTATATGGCAACAGTTTTAAAGGATTGTTATACATTAGAAAGAGCACTAGATGGCAGTACATTTACCTATCTCGATATCTGAATAATGTGTTAGATTAAAAGTGGAGCGCAAAATATCGCTTCCGTGAAAGCGATATTTGCACTTCAGTTAGTAATACCAGTATACACAAATGTAAGCATATACATATATATTTACTGGGAACACACAGTCCCCATAGACTGTTATGTAAAGGCACTTTTCAGTGCCAATTTTTTCTAACACTCCACACACACAAACTTTAGCCAGCCCCAAAAACTGCCTAGTGCAGTTTATTTCTTTATTTTCTTTAAATGCTACATACCTTATTTTGGGGCACTTTTAGAAAAATAACCAGAGATTTGATCTGTTTAATTTTCTGAGTGCTAATTGCTATCGCAAGCTTGCGGTAGCAATAACCAGTCAAATGTATAATCAGCCAATAGGATAAGAGCTGCTTAAATCCTATTAGCTGATTTGAACAGTCAATAGGATTTCAGTAGCTCTCATCCTATTGGCTGATTTGGAAATGTCAGCCAATAGGAATGCAAGGTACCCCAATTTATTTTGGGGGGGTTGGGGGTTATATTGTTAGGGGGTAATTTGTATTTTCTCTTGTAAGGTGTATCCAGTCCACGGGTTCATCCATTACTTGTGGGATATTCTCCTTCCCAACAGGAAGCTGCAAGAGGACACCCACAGCAGAGCTGTCTATATAGCTCCTCCCCTAACTGCCACCCCCAGTCATTCTCTTGCAGCTCTCGACAAGATAGGAAGTATCAAGAGATATGTGGTGACTTAGTGTAGTTTTACCTTCAATCAAAAGTTTGTTGTTTTTAAACGGTACCGGCGTTGTACTGTTTTACTCTCAGGCAGAAATTAGAAGAAGAATCTGCCTGGAGGTTGATGATCTTAGCGGTTTGTAACTAAGGTCCATTGCTGTTCTCACGCATAACTGAAGAGTATGGGAAAGACTTCAGTTGGGGGAACGGTTTGCAGTTTACCTGCTTTGAGGTATGTTCAGTATATTTATTTCTAGAGAGATGATAAGATCTAGAAAATGCTGACAGAGCCTTGTATAATTGAGGTAAGCCTGATGCAGTGATTTAACAATGACTGGGATCATGCTTACATAAAAGGGTAATATTCATGTTAATACTCATATTTCTTAGTGACAAAACGTTTACATGTTATATAGAAAGAACGTTTTTTCTCTGAGGGTGATAAATCGTTTTTTTGGGGCCTAGTTTCCACATGGCTAGTCAGATACTCCTAGGAGTATTTTCTTAAGGCCCTCTGACATCGAGTGCATGGTGGGAGGGGCCTATTTTTGCGCTCTAGATGCGCAGTTCATATTCAGACTGAGACATCCAGCTTCCCTAAAGGAGTCCTCTGGCATCTGAGGACCACTATAGAGGGCTTATTTCTTTCCTAAATCGTATTTGAGGGCAGGTAGGAGCCACAGCAGAGCTGTGGCAAGGTGTTTCCGGTTTGGGGCCTAAAGGGTTAATCATCCATTTGCAAGTGGGTGCAATGCTGCTTTAGTCCCTTATACACACTGTAAAAATTTCGAAGAGTTTACTACTTTTTAACACTGTTTTGCAGTTTATGTGATAGTTTTTTTCTCTTAAAGGCACAGTACCGTTTTTATTTAATTGCTGTTTCACATTTATTAAAGTGTTTTCCAAGCTTGCTGGTCTCATTACTAGTCTGTTAAACATGTCTGACATAGAGGAAACTCCTTGTTCAATATGTTTAGAGGCCATTGTGGAACCCCCTCTTAGAATGTGTACCAAATGTACTGACATTTCTATAAATTATAAAGACCATATTATGGCATTTAAAGATTTATCACCAGAGGTTTGTCAGACTGACAAAAGGGAGGTTATGCCATCTAGCTCTCCCCACGTGTCAGAACCTATAACTCCCGCTCAAGTGACGCCAAGTACATCTAGCGCGTCCAATGCGTTTACCTTACAAGACATGGCGGCAGTCATGACTAATACCCTCACAGAGGTATTGTCCAAACTGCCAGGGTTACAAGGAAAGCGAGACAGCTCTGGGGCTAGAACAAATACAGAGCTTTCTGACGCTTTAGTAGCTATGTCCGATATACCCTCACAATGCTCCGAAGCCGTGGCAAGGGAGTTGCTATCTAAGGGTGAGATATCAGATTCAGGGAAGCGTTACTTCAGTCCGATTCTGAAATGACAGCCTTTAAATTTAAGCTTGAACACCTCCGCTTATTGCTCAGGGAGGTTTTAGCGACTCTGGATGACAGTGACCCCATTGTAGTTCCAGAGAAATTGTGTAAAATGGACAAATACTTTGCAGTGCCTGTTTACACTGATGTTTTTCCAGTCCCTAAGAGGTTTTCGGAAATTATTACTAAGGAATGGGATAGACCAGGTGTTCAGTTCTCTCCCCCTCCTGCTTTTAAAAAGATGTTTCCCATAGATGTCACTATACGGGACTCGTGGCAGACAGTCCCTAAGGTGGAGGGTGCTGTTTCTACCCTAGCTAAGCGTACAACTATCCCTGTCAAGGACAGTTGTGCTTTCTTAGATCCTATGGATAAAAATTGGAGGGTCTCCTTTAGAAAATTTTTATCCATCAAGGTTTTATTCTCCAGTCTCTTGCATGCATTGCCCCAGTTACTGCTGCAGCAGCTTTTTGGTTCGAGTCTCTTGAGGAGGCTCTACAGGTGGAGACCCCGTTAGATGATATTTTAGACAGGATTAAAGCTCTCAAGTTAGTTAATTCCTTTATTTCTGACGCCGTTTTTCATCTAACCAAACTAACGGCTAAGAATTCAGGTTTTGCCATTCTGGCGCGCAGGGCGCTATGGCTTAAGTCCTGGTCAGCAGACGTTACTTCAAAGTCTAAGCTTCTTAACATCCCCTTCAAAGGACAGACCCTATTCGGGCCGGGCCTGAAGGAGATCGTTTCTGATATTACTGGAAGAAAAGGTTACACCCTTCCTCAGGATAGGTCCAATAAATTAAGGACCAAACAGAATAATTTTCGTTCATTTCAAAACTTCAAGAGTGGCGCAGCTTCAGCTTCCTCTAATGCAAAACAAGAGGGAAATTTCGACCAGTCCAAACCAGTCTGGAGACCGAACCAGGCTTGGAACAAGGGGAAGCAGGCCAAAAAACCTGCTGCCGCCTCTAAGACAGCATGAAGGAGTAGCCCCCGATCCGGGCAAGAGGCATCTAGGATCCCTGGGCATTAGAGATTGTTTCCCAGGGATATCTTCTGGACTTCAAAGCTTCATCTCCAAAGGGGAGATTTCATCTCTCACAATTATCTGTAAACCAGATAAAGAGAGAGGCATTCTTACGTTGTGTTCAAGACCTACTGGTTATGGGAGTGATCCACCCAGTTCCAAGGGAGGAACAGGGGCAGGGCTTCTATTCAAATCTGTTTATATTTCCCAAAAAAGAGGGAACTTTCAGACCAATCTTGGATCTCAAGATCCTAAACAAATTTCTCAGAGTCGCATCCTTCAAGATGGAGACTATCCGAACCATCCTCCCTATGATCCAGGAGGGTCAATATATGACTACCGTGGACTTAAAGGATTCTTATCTCCACATTCCGATTCACAGAGATCATCATCAGTTCCTCAGGTTCGCCTTCTTAGACAGGCATTACCAGCTTGTGGCTCTTCCCTTCGGGTTAGCCACGGCACCAAGAATCTTTATGAAGGTTCTAGGGTCCCTACTGGCGGTTCTAAGGCCACAGGGCATAGCGGTGGCTCCTTACCTAGACAACATTCTAATACAGGCGTCGACTTTTCAAATCGCCAAGTCCCATACGGACATTGTTCTGGCCTTTCTGAGGTCTCACGGGTGGAAGGTGAATGAAGAAAAGAGTTCTCTCTCCCCTCTCACAAGAGTTTCCTTCCTAGGAACACTGATAGATTCAGTAGAAATGAAAAATTTTCTGACAGAGGTCAGGTTATCAAAGCTTCTAACTTCCTGCCGTGCTCTTCATTCCACTTCTCGGCCATCAGTGGCTCAGTGTATGGAAGTAATCGGCCTAATGGTAGCGGCAATGGACATAGTTCCGTTTGCCCGCCTACATCTCAGACCACTGCAACTTTGCATGCTCAATCAGTGGAATGGGGACTACACAGATTTGTCCCCTCTGCTAAATCTGGATCAAGAGACCAGGGATTCTCTTCTCTGGTGGTTATCTCAGGTCCATCTGTCCAAGGGAATGAGTTTCCGCAGGCCAGAGTGGACTATAGTGACAACAGATGCCAGCCTTCTGGGCTGGGGCGCAGTCTGGAACTCCTTGAAGGCTAAGGGTTCGTGGACTCAGGAGGAAGCCCTCCTTCTGATAAACATTCTGGAACTGAGAGCGATATTCAATGCTCTTCAGGCTTGGCCTCAACTAGCTGCGGTCAGGTTCATCAGATTTCAGTCGGACAATATCACGACTGTAGCCTATATCAACCATCAGGGGGGAACAAGAAGCCCCCTGGCAATGTTGGAGGTTTCAAAGATAATTCTATGTACAGAGGTTCACTCTTGCCATCTCTCAGCTATCCATATCCCAGGAGTAGAGAACTGGGAAGCGGATTTTCTAAGTCGGCAGACTTTTCATCCGGGGTAGTGGGAGCTCCATCCGGATGTATTTGCCCAGCTGATCCAACTATGGGGCAAACCAAAACTGGATCTGATGGCGTCTTGTCAGAATGCCAAGCTTCCTTGTTACGGGTCCAGGTCAAGGGATCCCCAGGCAGCGCTGATAGATGCTCTAGCAGTGCCCTGGTCCTTCAGCCTGGCTTATGTGTTCCCACCATTGGCCACGCAGGACTTGGTATGCAGATCTGGTGGACATGTCATCCTTTCCACCATGGACTCTGCCGCTGAGGCAGGACCTTCTACTCCAAGGTCCATTCAAACATCTAAATCTAATTTCTCTGCAGCTGACTGCTTGGAGATTGAACGCTTGATTTTATCAAAATGTGGTTTCTCCGAGTCGGTCATTGATACCTTGATTCAGGCTAGAAAGCCTGTCACCAGGAAAATCTATCATAAGATATGGTGTAAATATCTTCATTGGTGCGAATCCAAGGGTTACTCATGGAGTAAGGTCAGGATTCCTAGGATATTATCCTTTCTCCAAGAAGGATTGGAGAAGGGATTGTCAGCTAGTTCCTTAAAGGGACAGATTTCTGCTCTGTCTATTCTTCTGCACAAACGTCTGGCAGATGTTCCAGACGTTCAGGCATTTTGTCAGGCTTTAGTTAGAATCAAGCCTGTGTTTAAACCTGTTGCTCCGCCATGGAGTTTAAATTTAGTTCTTAAAGTTCTTCAAGGGGTTCCGTTTGAACCTCTGCATTCCATAGATATCAAGCTTTTATCTTGGAAAGTTCTGTTTTTGGTAGCTATCTCTTCGGCTCGAAGAGTTTCAGAGTTATCTGCCTTACAGTGTGATTCCCCTTATCTGATCTTCCATGCAGATAAGGTAGTTTTGCGTACCAAACCTGGGTTTCTTCCTAAGGTGGTATCTAATAAGAATATCAATCAGGAGATTGTTGTTCCGTCACTGTGTCCTAATCCTTCTTCAAAGAAGGAACGTTTATTACACAATCTTGACGTGGTTCGTGCTTTAAAGTTTTATTTACAAGCTACTAAGGATTTTCGTCAAACATCTGCATTGTTTGTTGTCTACTCTGGAGAGAGGAGAGGCCAAAAGGCTTTGGCATCTTCTCTTTCTTTTTGGCTGAGAAGCATAATCCGTTTATCTTATGAGACTGCTGGCCAGCAGCCTCCTGAAAGAATTACAGCTCATTCCACTAGAGCGGTAGCTTCCACATGGGCTTTTAAAAATGAGGCCTCTGTTGAACAGATTTGTAAGGCGGCGACTTGGTCTTCGCTTCATACTTTTTCTAAATTCTACAAATTTGATACTTTTGCTTCCTCAGAGGCTATTTTTAGGAGAAAGGTCTTGCAGGCAGTGGTGCCTTCCGTATAAGTTCCTGCCTTGTCCCTCCCTTCATCCGTGTCCTAAAGCTTTGGTATTGGTATCCCACAAGTAATGGATGAACCCGTGGACTGGATACACCTTACAAGAGAAAACAAAATTTATGCTTACCTGATAAATTTCTTTCTCTTGTGGTGTATCCAGTCCATGGCCCGCCCTGTCACTTTAAGGCAGGTGTTTTTTATTTTTAAACTACAGTCACCACTGCATCCTATAGTTTCTCCTTTTTTCTTGCTTGTCTTTGGTCGAATGACTGGGGGTGGCAGTTAGGGGAGGAGCTATATAGACAGCTCTGCTGTGGGTTTCCTGTTGGGAAGGAGAATATCCCACAAGTAATGGATGAACCCGTGGACTGGATACACCACAAGAGAAAGAAATTTATCAGGTAAGCATAATTTTTTTTTACAGTAAAAGAGCTGATCACTTTAGGGCAATGCCCTACAAAAGGGCCTTTTAAGGGCTATTGGTAGTTTATTGTTAGATTAGGGGTTGTTTTTATTTTAGGGTGGCTTTTTTATAGGGGTATTATATTAGGTTAATTTTTTTTATTTTGGATAATTTCGTTTATTATTTTGTGTAATCTTGTTTTGTTTATTTTTCACAATTTTAGACTTATTTTTTGTAATGTTAGTTTTTTTTAGTAGTTTTAGGATTTTTTAATTTTGTAATTTTTTTTTTTGTTATGTTTTTTTATTTTTAAATCGTAATGTTAGCTTTATTTATAGTTCAAGCTTAGTTTGTTTCTCACAGGTAAGTTTTTATTTATTTGAAGGTAGTTATATTGTAAGTTTAATTTAAAGTTAGGGGGGTGTTAGGTTTAGCGGTTTAATAGTTTAATTTAGTTTGTTGTTATGTGGGGGGTGGCGATTTATGGGTTAATAGGCTTATTTAGATAGTCGCAATGTGGGTGTTCAGCGGTTTAGGGGTTAATAGGTTTAGTTGAGTATTTGCGATGGGTGGGCAGCGGATTAGGGGTTAATAGTTTTAGTAAGGTGTTAGCGATGCTGGTGGGCGGCGGATTAGGGGTTATTAGTTGTATTTGGGTTACGGTATTAGCGATGCGGGTGGGCAGCAGATTAGGGGTTGATATGTTTATTGTAGTGTTGGCGATGCGGGTGGGCGGTGGATTAGAGGTTAATATCTATATTTAGTGTTGACGATGTCGGGGGGATGTTGGTTTAGGGGTTAATAACTATTTATTAGGGGTATTTAGACTATGGGTTTATGTTAGGGTGTTAGGTTTATGCATAAATATCTTGTCTTCCTAAACATCAATGGGGATTGTGTTATAGCGATCGCAATTCCGCAATCTCAGGTGTTAGTTATTTTCTAACACTTTTTCTCCATTGATCTCTATGGGGGATACGTGCACGAGCACGTCAAGTTAGGCCTTGACTTTTGTGCGGTATGGAGCTTAAAGGGACAGTCAAGTCCAAAAAAAACTTTCATGATTTAAATAGGGCATGCAATTTTAAACAACTTCCCAATTTACTTTTATCACCAATTTTGCTTTGTTCTCTTGGTATTCTTAGTTGAAAGCTAAAACTAGGAGGTTCATATGCTAATTTCTTAGACCTTGAAGACTGCCTCTAATCTGAATACATTTTGACCACTAGAGGGCATTCGTTCACATGTTTCATATAGATAACATTGAGCTCATGCACGTAAAGTGACCTAGGACTGAGCACTGATTGGCTAAACTGCATGTCTGTCAAAATAACTGAAATAAGGGGGCAGTCAGCAGAAGCTTAGATACAAGATAATAACAGAGGTAAAAAGTATATTAATATAACTGTGTTGGTTGTGCAAAACTGGGGAATGGGTAATAAAGGGATTATCTTTCTTTTTAAACAACAAAAATTCTGGTGTTGACTGTCCCTTTAATGCACCATAAAGCGCAGCACAAGAAGGTTTTTTGGTAACTTGTAATGACAGCGCTATGAAAAGTGCGATACCGCAAAACTTTTAGCGTTATTAATGCACCGGGTTTAGCGCACAACTTGTAATATGGCCCATTGAAAATAATGGAGCTCATGGCTGGGATGAACGAAGTTAGCAGGAGCCACACTTTAAAAATTAAATTCAGAAGCCTATAGTGTAGTATCTTAAAATCCCCTCTGTTTTGTATACGTTTTTAAGAGTAATATTACGAGTAATAAGTATTTGGCATATCTCTAGAACTGCGCTTTGATTTAAGCACCCTGGTCAAAGCCATTTAAAAAGTAGACTTTAAACAGTGAAACAAAGGAAAAATATTATTAGAGAGCTAAAAAAGCTATGAGAGTGAAAATTTTGGACCCAGTAATGTTAAATAAAATGTATTAAAAAAAGAACATTATATATAACACATATCTCTATCCGCCAAAATTTTTAGGTGGTATACATATGTAATGTTCTTTATTTAAATATCTTATTAATCACTTTTATTTAACATTTACTTGGTCCTATATTTTATTTTTCATTTTTTTTAGCATATTTTGACACACCAAAAACCTTTCGGTTTACAAGATAAAACTGCTAGTTCTGCAGAAATATTAGCTACCCCCATGGAAACAGCCTGTTCTACATACAAAGTTCACAGTGATTTTTTTTTTATTTTTTATTTGCAGTGGTTTTAACTACAATTTCTACTGTGCATCTTAAAGGGACAGTCAACACCAGAATTTTTGTTGTTTAAAAAGAAAGATAATCCCTTTATTACCCGTTCCCCAGTTTTGCACAACCATCACAGTTATATTAATATACTTTTTACCTCTGTAATCATCTTGTATCTAAGCTTCTGCTGACTGCCCCCTTATTTCAGTTCTTTTGACAGACATGCAGTTTAGCCAATCAGTGCTCAGTCCTAGGTCACATGAGCTCAATGTTATCTATATGAAACATGTGAACTAATGCCCTCTAGTGGTCAAAATGCATTCAGATTAGAGGCAGTCTTCAAGGTCTAAGAAATTAGCATATGAACCTCCTAGTTTTAGCTTTCAACTAAGAATACCAAGAGAACAAAGCAAAATTGGTGATAAAAGTAAATTGGGAAGTTGTTTAAAATTGCATGCCCTATTTAAATCATGAAAGTTTTTTTTTGGACTTGACTATCCCTTTAAATACAAAGTAGGATCCTGATTTGTTGACGTTACACAGAAACTTTCAATGCATAATCAAAATCTGTTAAATCCCATCCTAAATGCACTGCTGTATACAGCATCTAAATGTACTAAAATACAAAACAGAAAGTGCAAAGCTAAAATATGTAATACATTTTAAAGGACCAAATCCGAAGTCTGAAGTAATGTAAAATACAAAGAAACAAAGTGTAAATGTATCAAAACGCTCATTTCATGCAGCGCTATATTACGCTGAGTTTGTCTCTCATTGACATCCAGAAATGCAGAGAATTCCCCTGAGAGATACATAGCAAAACTTGCCTTTATCTTGTGATGTATCTCGCAGTGCTGGAGGATCATTTTAGATCATTTCATCTGAGAGCTTGTGGTAGCAATTAGCGCTTATAAAATTAACCACAGTTCCGATCTCTGGTTAATTTTCTAAAAGTGCCCCAATTGCTCTCAAAATAGAGTGTTTTTTTTATTTTTTATTTTAAAAAAATGTAGCATTTTTTAAAATAAAAAATAACTGTACTAAGCAATTTTTGGGAACTAAATTTGGTGGGAGTGCGGTGTAAGAAAAAAAAACGGCACTGAAAGTACCTTTACATTGCGGTCTATGGGAACTGTGTGTTCCCAGTAAATATATATGTACTGTATATGCCTATATATTTGTGTGTTAATATGTGTATATACACATATTAACACATACATATATATGAATATAGTCATATAAATATATATTTAAAAATATGCTGCCATCGCTGCGCCACTTACCACTTCGCTACGCTTAGGTTTTTGCGCCGTCTCTAACGGCATCAGAACAAGGATCCATTGGAGCCTATGGAAGTGCGCTCTCGTGAGTGAAATGCTTCCCAGCAATGCAAATGCGAGCTTGTGATCGCATTGCAGTTAACTTGTAATACCAGCGCACATTAGTATTCATGAAAGCGATATTTAGCGCTGCACTTCAAATCTGGCCCTTACTGTTCATGTAATTATTCAGTGACTTCTATGCTGACAGCGTTGTCTGGAAGGTTGTTCCATCTAGTGTGACACATAAACATGCTTTTGTACATTTTATAATGATACACATAAATAAACATATTCTGTTTTTGGAGCATTTGTACTAAAATTGAATATTCCAAATTCTTAGAATGTTTTCTTAGACTTTGACAACTCTTTGTAAACCCAAAAGAGCGAACTTAGAACCCAAATCTGGTTAAGTGATATCATATGTCTATTTTACAGAGTTAAAATTGATTATTTTAATAATTTGCAGGCACAAGTAACTTCTATTGAATTGTGTGACTAAATATACATTGTACATCATCACCTGTCTAGAATGCTCCCTCCAAGAATCTGTGGTGGCATGAACAGACGTGACAGTAACCACTGTCAATATATCTACACACTGAAGGTGAACAGTTATGACCTAATACATATATATATATATATATATATATAATCGCACAAAAGGTCCTGTGAGAAGCGCTTACCGTCAGTCCAGTGCAGGATAGGGAAACCGACACAATGGAGCATGGGCGGGGACACACCCCCTTACTGCTGTGATGCGATAGGCTGCAACTTCGGGCGGAACTGCCAGGCACGCCCACAAACAAATGTAGAATTTTCACACATAGAAGAAAAGCGCTCTCATCGCAGAAACCACAGATCACCCTCTGAGGGGGTAGAGAAGGATAATAAACTCCGGGCAAGTAAGATAAAAAATCCTCAAAGCTTTATTGGGCAAAAACGGATGCCTGAACATGCATCCAGACATAAGAGCCAGCAGAAACAACATTCAGGTGTAGAGCTGATCTCCATATATATATATATATATATATATACACACACACACACTATAATTGCGCACACATCCTCAATGGAATGTTGGCAGCGCGAGGCCAAAAGAATTCACCTGCATCCAGGTGGATTCTGAAAATGGCAGGGTGGTGAAAGAATCCACATTTGGTGGATTCTTTTACCACCCTGCCATTTTTGGAATCCACCGGTGGAAGCAGCGAAGGCAAACGGAGCATTACAAAAGCAAAAATTAACCACCCACATCAAGTATTTAAAAAAAAAAAAAAAAAAAAAAAAAAAAAACGCCAGCACGAAGTATAACTAAAAAAATGAACCTCCCACATTAAGTATTAACACATACACTGCAAACCCCCACATCGCAAAATAATAAAGTAATTAACCCCTTAATCCCATAACCGTCAACCACTCACATCGCAATAAACCTAATTACCCTATTAACCCCTAAACCGCAAAACCCCCACATCGCAATAAACCTAATTATCCTATTAACCGCTAAACCACAAAAACCCTACATCGCAATAAACATAATTAACCTATTAACCCCTAAACCGCAAAAAGCCCACATAGCATAAACATAATTAACCTATTAACCGCTTAAACCGCCAAAACCCACAACGCAAATAACTAATTAACGGTCAGATTACGAGTTTTGCGTTATGAGCGCTCAGTAATAATTTACAAGTTATTGTCACTGCTCACCTCCCTATAGCGCTGCTATTACAGGTTTGCAAAAACCTGGCGTTAGCGGGCAATATGGCAGCGTTGAGCTCCATTCTGCACACAAATACCAGTGCTGCTTTGAGCTGGTTTTACGTGCTCATGCATGATTTCCCCATAGACATCAATGCCGGCTAAAATAAAGCCTAACACCTGCAATAAAGAAGTGTAAAGCTCCGTAACGCAGCCCCATTGATTCCTATGGGGAAAGAAAAGTTATGTTTACATCTAACACCCTAACAGAAACCCTGAGTCTTAACACCCTTAATCTGCTGCCTCTGACATCGCCGACACCTACATAACACTTATTAACCCCTAATCTGCTGCCCCCGACATCGCTGCCACCTACATAAATTTATTAACCCCTAATCTGCCACCCCCAATGTTGTCGCTATCTACATTACACTTATTAACCCCTAATCTTCAGCCCCCAATGTCGCCGCCACTATACTAAAGTTATAAACACCTAAATCTAACCCTGTCTAACCCTAACACCCACTAACTTTAACATAATTAAAATAAATCTAAATAAAAATTACAATTAATACCTAAATAATTCATATTTAAAACTAAATACATACTTACCTGTAAAATAAAATCTAAGCTAGCTGCAATATAACTAATAGTTACATTGTAGCTATCTTAGGTTTTATTTTTATTTTACAAGTAAGTTTGTATTTATTTTAATTAGGTAGACTAGTTAGAAAATAGTTATTAACTATTTACTAACTACCTAGTTAAAATAAATACAAACTTGCCTGTAAAATAAAACCTAACCTGTCTTACACTAACATTACATAAATTACATTAATTAAATACAATTAACTAAATTACAAAAAAAATAAACACTACATTGCACAAAATAAAAAAGAAATTCACAAATATTTAAACTAATTACACCTAATCTAATAGCCCTATCAAAATAAAAAAGCCCCCCCAAAATAAAAAACCCTAGCCTAAACTAAACTGCCAATAGCCCTTAAAAGGGCCTTTTGCGGGGCATTGCCCCAAAGAAATCATCTCTTTTACATGTAAAAAAAAATACAAACAACCCCCAACAGTAAAACCCACCACCCACACAACCAAACCCCCCAAATAATATCCTATCTAAAAAACCTAAGCTACCCATTTCCCTGAAAAGGGCATTTGGATGGGCATTGCCCTTAAAAGGGCATTTAGCTCTTTTTCAGCCCAAACCCTTAGCTAAAAATAAAACCCACCCTATAAACCCTTAACAATTCCTAACACTAACCCCTGAAAATCCACTTACAGTTTTTGAAGACCGGACATCCATCCTCATCAAGCCTGGAGAAGTCTTCATTCAAGCGGGCAGTAGTCCTCAACGAAGCCGGGAGAAGTCTTCTTCCAATCGGCAAGAAGTGGTCCTCCAGGTGGGCAGAAGTCTTCATCCAGAAGACATCTTCTATCTTCATCCTTCCGACGCAGAGAGGCTCCATCTTTAAGACATCTGGCATGGAGCATCCTCTTCTGTTGACGGCTACTGAAGAATGAAGGTTCCTTTAAGGGACGTCATCCAAGATGGCGTCCCTTGAATTCCGATTGGCTGATGGAATTCTATCAGTCAATCGGAATTAAAGTTGAAAAAATCCTATTGGCTGATGCAATCAGCCAATAGGATTGAGCTTCAATCCTAATGGCTGATCCAAACAGCCAATAGGATTGAGCTCGCATTCTATTGGCTGTTCCAATCAGCCAACAGAATGAGAGCTCAATCATATTGGCTGATTACATCAGCCAATATGATTTTTTCAACTTTAATTCCGATTGGCTGATAGAATTCCATCAGCCAATCGGATTTCAAGGGACGCCATCTTGGATGACGTCCCTTAAAGGAACCTTCATTCTTAAGTAGCCGTCAACAGAAGAGGATGCTCTGCGCCGGATGTCTTGATTAACTATTTACTAACTACCTAGTTAAAATAAATACAAACTTACCTGTAAAATGAAACCTAACCTGTCTTACACTAACATTAAATAAATTACATTAATTAAATACAATTAACTAAATAACAAAAAAAAATAAACACTACATTACACAAAATAAAAAAGAAATTAACATATATTTAAACTAATTACACCTAATCTAATAGCCCTATCAAAATAAAAAAGCCCAAAATAAAAAAAAACCTAGCCTAAACTAAACTACCAATAGCCCTTAAAAGGGCCTTTTGCGGGGCATTGCCCCAAAGAAATCGGCTCTTTTACATGTAAAAAAAAATACAAACAACCCCCAACAGTAAAACCCACCACCCACACAACCAAACCCCCCAAATAAAACTCTATCTAAAAAAACCTAAGCTACCCATTTCCCTGAAAAGGGCATTTGGGTGGGCATTGCCCTTAAAAGGGCATTTAGCTCTTTTTCAGCCCAAACCCTTAGCTAAAAATAAAACCCACCCTATAAACCCTTAAAAAAATCCTAACACTAACCCCTGAAAATCCACTTACAGTTTTTGAAGACCGGACATCCATCCTCATCAAGCCGGGAGAAGTCTTCATTCAAGCGGGCAGTAGTTCTCAACGAAGCCGGGAGAAGTCTTCTTCCAAGCGGCAAGAAGTAGTCCTCCAGGCGGGCAGAAGTCTTCATCCAGACGGCATCTTCTATCTTCATCCTTCCGACGCAGAGCAGCTCCATCTTTAAGAAATCTGGCGCGGAGCATCCTCTTCTGTTGATGGCTACTGAAGAATGAAGGTTCCTTTAAGGGACGTCATCCAAGATGGCGTCCCTTGAATTCTGATTGGCTGATGGAATTCTATCAGCCAATCGGAATTAAAGTTGAAAAAATCCTATTGGCTGATGCAATCAGCCAATAGGATTGAGCTTCAATCCTAATGGCTGATCCAAACAGCCATTAGGATTGAGCTCACATTCTATTGGCTGTCCCAATCAGCCAACAGAATTAGAGCTCAATCCTATTGGCTGATTGCATCAGCCAATATGATTTTTTCAACTTTAATTCTGATTGGCTGATAGAATTCCATCAGCCAATCGGATTTCAAGGGATGCCATCTTGGATGACGTCCCTTAAAGGAACCTTCATCCTTAAGTAGCCGTCAACAGAAGAGGATGCTCTGCGCCGGATGTCTTGAAGATGAAGCCGCTCCGTGTTGGTAGGATGAAGATAGAAGATGCCGTCTGGATGAAGACTTCTGCCCGTCTGGAGGACCACTTCTTGCTGCTTGTATAAAGACTACTCCTGGCTTCATTGAGGACTTCTATCCGCTTGGATGAAGACTTCTCTTGGCTTGATGAGGATGGATGTCCGGTCTTCAAAAACTAAGTGGATCTTCGGGGATTAGTGTTTGGGCTTAAAAAGAGCTAAATGCCCTTTTAAGGGCAATACCCATCCAAATGCCCTTTTCAGGGCAATGGGGAGCTTAGGTTTTTTAGATAGGATTTTATTTGGGGGGTTTGGTTGTGTGGGTGGTGGGTATTACTGTTGGGGGGTTGTTTGTATTATTTTTTTTACAGTTAAAAGAGCCGATTTCTTTGGGGCAATGCCCCACAAAAGGCCCTTTTAAGGGCTATTGGCAGTTTAGTTTAGGCTAGGGTTTTTTTTATTGGGGGGGGGGCTTTTTTTCATCTTGATAGGGCTAGTAGATTAGGTGTAATTAGTTTAAATATTTGATCATTTCTTTTTTATTTTGTGTAATTTAGTGTTTATTTTTTTGTAATTTAGTTAATTGTATTTAATTAATGTAATTTATTGAATTGTAGTTTAATGTTAGGTGTTAGTGTAAGACAGGTTAGGTTTTATTTTACAGGTACATTTGTATTTATTTTAACTAGGTAGCTAGTAAATAGTTAATAGCTATTTACTAACTAGTCTACCTAGTTAAAATAAATACAAATTTACCTGTAAAATAAAAATAAAACCTAAGATAGCTACAATATAACTATTAGTTATACTGTACCTAGCTTAGGATTTATTTTATAGGTAAGTATTTAGTTTTAAATAGGAATTATTTAGTTAATGATAGTAATTTTTATTTAGTTTTTTTTAGATTTAGAGCTGAAGACCGATGACTGCAGAGCTGAAGACCCTGGAACTGAAGACCGGCGATCCTGGAACTGAAGACCAGCGGCGATCGTGGAACTGAAGACCGGCGACCGTGGAGCCATGGAGCGTGGAGGATCCTCTTCATACAATCGCCGCCGTACACTGGATAGTGAATTCAAGGTACGCGATTAAAAATGGCGTCCCTTGAAATCCTATTGGCTTATTTGATTCTTCAAATTCAAATCAGCCAATAGGATGAAAGCTACTCAAATCATATTGGCTGTTCAAATCAGCCAATAGGATGAGAGCAGTGAAATCTTATTGCATAGACAGTTCAATATCCAGCACTCTAAACCCTCAGGTGTGTGCACACTGTCACAAGATCACTGCAACAATCCCACAAAATGATATAGCACAAAAAATGCAGCAGCACCACTTCTCATCTTCCAAGAATTCTTTTGTTTCCACATGGTGGGAGCAGGTTAAACAAGAACAACGTTTCGGGTTATATACTCTTAGTCATGTTCATACAATGTTTGCATAACCTAATCAACCTTAAATACCTACAGGCAGGTAAAACCACACCTCTTCACTTAACATTCTAACTAAACATATCTACTTGATTCTACTGACCTCTAGTGGTCTAAACCTATACCAATACAAAAATTCAACTTTAAAAACAAACACAGATATTATCAGCAGGATCTAGTATTACAGAATACAAAAGACAGTGTTAAAGAAAAAACCTTTTATAAAATTTATATTATTTTCCACTCTTTACAAAAATATACTTAAATCCAATTCCCTGTTCATTCCATTGGGGGCTAATGCATCTAATTTATTGATCCAAAAGGCCTCACATTTTTTGAGGAGCAATACTCTATTACCCCCCCCCCCCCGCCTAGGACTCTGTATATGGTCTATTATCTGAAATCTCAATTTCGCAATAGTATGGCCTTTTCTTAAAAAATGATGGGCAACTGGAGCATTCAAATCCTTTGTTCTAATATTGGATTTGTGCTGGACTATTCTGTCTCTAGCCCTCTGGGTCGTCTCTCCAATATAAATTATCCCACACGGACACTTAATAAGGTAAATCACAAAATTTGCATTGCAATTGAAATAACCCTTAATCCTGAATTTCGGTCCTGTAAGGGGATGAATAAACACATCTCCTTTTATCATATTGTTGCAACTAGAACAATTCAAGCAAGGAAAACAACCATTATTCTCTAATGTAATATATCCCAGTTTAGATTTCTTTTTAGTACCAACATCTGCTTTAATAATTTTATCCTTTAAACTAGGGAGTCTCGTAAAGGCTGGCATAGGGGGCTCACGGAATGCTAAAACCTCTGGGTTGCATTCCCTTAAGACATGCCAGTGCTTCCTCACAATTTTTTGTATTTCTGTACTACAGGCACTGAACTCTGAAACAAACACCATCCTGTCGGGGTCCTTTCTCTTTTGGGAATTCCCATTACTGACCTTTTCATTTGATGATTGTAACACTCTATCAATAGTGTCTTGAATCATATTGTGATGATAACTTCGCTCGACAAATCTAGATCCCATCTCTTGTAACCTCTTTAATGCCAGAGTTTCATCCTTTACAATACGCTTCACTCTAAGCATCTGGCTATAGGGTAATGATCTCACAAGAGCAGGTGCATGGGCACTAGTGAAAAGTAAAAGACTATTCCTGTCCGTATCTTTTCTATACAAGTCTGTTTTTAACAAGGAACCATCTTTATATACTTTAGTATCAAGGACATTGATGGATTCCTCACTCCAAGATATCGTAAATTTAATACACCTTGATGCTGTATTCAATTCCTTCACAAACTGTTAAAGGGAGCCAACGTCGCCCCACCAAATGCCAAATATATTGTCTATGTACCGCCACCAGGTGGCGCCACATAGAAGAAAAAGTTCATTTTCATATACAAATCTTTCCTCGAATACATTCATAAAAATATTGGCATAGGTGGGAGCGACGTTGGACCCCATAGCCGTACCCTGTTTTTGTACAAAATAGGAATCTTCGAAAAGAAAATAGTTACAGTACAATATTATCTCCATTAACTCAACTATAAATTGTTGTTGTATAACTGTAAACCTATTACTCTTTCCTATAACATATTTAATAACATCCAAACCACTAGTGTAGGATATAGAAGTGTAAAGACAATATCTAAACTGTACAAAATGCATTTATTCATATTCCCAGACAGACCCTCAATCTTTATCAAAAAATCATTAGTATCTTTAATAAATGACATAGCTTGAGCTACAAATGGTCTCAAGAGTTTGTCTAGGTATATAGATATATTAGTGAAAATAGAGTCAGTGCCCTCTACTATGGGGCATCCTGGTGGGGCCCTCAAATATCTGTGGACTTTCAGGAGTGTATAAAACACTGGAGTTATAAACTCTTCTATAATAAGGTAATTTCTAGTCTCACTATCAATAATCCCGTTCTGAAAAGCTCTCTGTACACATGTTTTTATATCACACATAATTTTAGAAGAAGGGTCAAATGTTAAAGGCATATACACATCAGTTTTAGATAATTGACCTTGAATTTCATTGATGTAATACCCCCTATCTAAAATAACTGTAGCTCCGCCCTTATCAGCCTGTTTATAAATTAACTCTTTATTCTCACATAGAGCTTTTAGAGCTTGATTATCTTTCTTCAACATATTTGGTATATATTGCTGTTTCTTTTTACATTGCTTTTTCTTTATTACATCCAGGTCAAATCTGACCAACCTCATAAATACATCAATGCTAGAATCATATAAAGCTGGAACAAATGAGCTTTTATTTCTTAGGCCCAAGTTCTTAATGGCCAGTTCATTTATCATATCAGACCCAGAACTCTTTTGCATTCTCATCACACAGTCAGTATTGGAAAAGAATGATTTTAATTTGAGACTTCTATTAAACTTATAAAGGTCCTGTTCTAACTTACATCCCTCTTGCTTGCAAAAAGAAAGCCCCTTCTCCAATACCTTACATTGGGCATCTGTGAGATGTGCATCAGAGATATTAATGACTAACGTCTTGTCCCCTGACGAGTCTTCCTCTGCGGCTCCTGAATCGGCTGATTGTTTACTGGTTTTGCCGCCCCGTCTCCTCCGACATCTGACTCCCCCGATGAAGACTCCATGGTCATTGACCTCGCATTCTATTGGCTGATCAAATCAGCCAATCGGTTTGAACTTCAATCCGATTGGCTGATAGCATCAACCAATTCCTACCTTAATTCCGATTGGATAGAATCCTATCAGCCAATCGGAATTCGAGGGACGCCATCTTGGATGACGTCATTTAAAGGAACCGTCATTCTTCGTTAGGACATTGGAAGAAGAGGATGGCTCCGCGTCGGCTGTATAGAAGATGGACCCGCTCCGCTCCGATTGATTGAAGATAGAAGATGCCGCTTGGATGAAGACTTCTGCTGGATGGAGGACCTCTTCTGCCCCGATCGGATGAAGACTTCTGCCGGTCCGGATGTCCTCTTCTGGCCCATCGGTGCCCGGCTGGGTAAACATGGCTCAAGGTAGGGTGATCTTCAATGGGGTAGTGTTAGGTTTTTTTAAGGGGGGATCGGGTGGGTTTTAGAGTAGGGGTGTGTGGGTGGTGGGTTTTAAATGTTGGGGGGGTATTGTATTTCTTTTATTTACAGGTAAAAGAGCTGATTACTTTGGGGCAATGCCCCGTAAAAAGCACTTTTAAGGGCTGGTAAAAGAGCTGATTACTTTGTAATTTAGTGTAGGATAGGGAATTTTATTATTTTGAGATTAGGTGTAATTAGATTAAAATTCTTGTAATATTTTTTTATTTTTTGTAATTTAGTGTTTGTTTTTTTTGTAATATAGTTTAGTTTATTTAATTGTATTTTATTTTAGATAATTGTATTTAATTTATTTAATTAATTTATTGATAGTGTAGTGTTAGGTGTATTTGTAACTTAGGTTAGGATTTATTTTACAGGTAATTTTGTAATTATTTTAACTAGGTAGCTATTAAATAGTTATTAACTATTTAATAGCTATTGTACCTAGTTAAAATAAATACAAAGTGGCCTGTAAAATAAATATAAATCCTAAAATAGCTACAATGTAACTATTAGTTATATTGTAGCTATATTAGGGTTTATTTTACAGGTAAGTATTTAGTTTTAAATAGGATTAATTTATTTAATTATAGTAATTTTATTTAGATGTATTTAAATTATATTTAACTTAGGGGGTTGCTAGGGTTAGGGTTAGACTTAGGTTTAGGGGTTAATAACTTTATTATAGTAGCGGCGACGTTGGGTGCGGGAGATTAGGGGTTAATAATTGTAGGTAGGTGGTGGCGGCGGGGGGGCAGATTAGGGGTTAATAAAATTTACTATAGTGTTTGCGAGGCGGGAGTGCGGTGGTTTAGGGGTTAATACATTTATTAAAGTGGCGGCGATGTCCGGTCGGCAGATTAAGGGTTAATAAGTGTAGGTAGGTGGCGGCGACGTTGGGGGGGCAGATGTGGGGTCAAGAAATATAATGTAGGTGTCGGCGATGTTAGGGGCAGCAGATTAGGGGTTCATAGGTATAATTTAGGTGGTGACGGTGTCCGGTCGGCAGATTAGGGGTTAAATAATTTTATTATAGTGTTTGTGATGTGGGGGGGGGCTCGGTTTAGGGGTTAATATGTAGTTTATGGATGTTAGTGTACTTTGTAGCACTGTAGTTAAGAGCTTTATGTTCCGGCGTTAGCCCATAAAACTCTTAACTACTGACTTTTAAATGCGGTTGGAGTCTTGGAGGTAGAGACTCTACCGCTCACTTTCTCTAAGACTCGTAATACCAGCGTTAGCCAAATTCCATTAAAAAGATAGGATATGCAATTGACGTAAGGGGATTTGCAGTAGCCTCGAGTCGTCAAAGAAAAGTGAGCGGTGAGCCTCTACCTGCAAAACTTGTAATACCAGCGTTAGGTAAAAAGCAGCGTTGGGACCTCTCAACGCTGCTTTTTAAAGCTAACGCAGAACTCGTAATCTAGCAGTTTATTTCTTGTTAAGATAATAAAAAAATGATGTAAAAAAAATAAAAAAAATAAAATTTTTCCCCAACTAAGACTAGTAAACTATAGTGTGTGTCTAAATGCCAAAATGCTATTTCTCTGGACTTATATATATAACACACATACATATATACACTTGAAATTAGATTAAAAAAATAGCTGGCTATAAAATATAAATACATTATTATCTAATATTATTTAAAGAAAAATTTAAATATTTTATATAATTGTGTATAAAATGTGTGTGTAAAATATTTTATATATATATATATATATATATATATATATGTATGTGTTATATTGGACGGTGTGCACTACTTAATTAATTATATCCTACTCATTCAAATGACCTGATTCTTAAAAATCCTTATCAGGACAAAACCGTGCACGGGGGGATAAATTGAAAATTGTTACAAGGAGGAGAAAAAAAATCTATGGGCTCTAAAGCTCATAGTAAGATCCCTATATCCGGCACCAGAGTTTGGGGTAATATCTCACTAACTAGTAATTCATCAGAAAAGTGGGTTTCCCTGTCTGTTCCCAAATAACTATGGAATACAAATTGCAATAAATATTTTTACTCCAGAAAATCTATCATACACAGAAGAACAGATTTGAAACAGTGCACATATGGTTCAATTAATGCTGACAGAACCCTAAAAATATACATAGAATAATTCATTCATGAATGTGGGTCCACTTGATATCTAGAGATCTTGAGATCTTTGAAGCTTTACTATGTGCAGTAGTTACTTCTTTCAATAATGTGAGTTCATCAACAACAGTGTGTGCTGCAGTTTTGAGTACGTGACACCTCAAGGGATTATGGCTGAACTGTGTAAGAACGCCTACCTCGCTAGGTTATCAATTGACCTCTATTGCAAGTAACTCTCTTAAGTTTACCTTGATTGTAGTTTATGCAGTCTCTGCTCACCTTTCTCTCCCTTGGGGAATAATGCACATGACGGTCTTATGTTACTTCTATTGCGGGATGTTTTCCGATCCCACCGTGAGCGTGCCTTTCTCTGTTCCACTGTTTAGGTCCAGTTCAGCATGTAGAGGGCTCAGCAGCTACATACACATATACACACACACACACATATACACACATGTGTGCTTGAAATTAGATGATAAAAAAAAAATAATAGCTGGCTATAAAATATAAACATAATATTATGTTATTTAAAGAAAAAAAAAACATAATTTATGTAAGAAATACCTGATAAATTCATTTCTTTCATATTAGCAAGAGTCCATGAGCTAGTGACGTATGGGATATACAATCCTACCAGGAGGGGCAAAGCTTCCCAAACGTCAAAATGTCTATAAATACACCCCTCACCACACTCACAATTCAGTTTAACGAATAGCCAAGTATTGGGGTTTTAAAAAGAAAGGAGTAAAAAGCTTTAACAAAGGAATTTGGAAATAATTGTGCTTTATACAAAAAAAATCATAACCACCATAAAAAAGGTGGGCCTCATGGACTCTTGCCAATATGAAAGAAATTAATTTAGCAGGTAAGTTCTTTCATAAATTATGTTTTCTTTCACATAATTGGCAAGAGTCCATGAGCTAGTGACGTATGGGATAGCAATACCCAAGATGTGGAACTCCACACAAGAGTCACTAGAGAGGGAGGGATAAAATAAAAACAGCCATTTTCCGCTGAAAAAATTAAATCCACAACCAAAAAAATACGTTTTTTCTCATAAATGAAAGAAAAAAAAACTTAAAACATAAGCAGAAGAATCAAACTGAAACAGCTGCCTGAAGAACTTTTCTACCAAAAACTGCTTCCGAAGAAGCAAATACATCAAAACGGTAGAATTTAGTAAATGTATGCAAAGAAGTCCAAGTTGCTGCTTTGCAAATCTGATCAACTGAAGCTTCATTCTTAAAAGCCCACGAAGTAGAGACTGATCTAGTAGAATGAGCTGTAACTCACTGAGGCAGGGCTTGACCCAACTCCAAATAAAAAAGGGGGGGGGTGGGATAAGCGCTCCAGAAGGAGCTAACCTAAAGTGAAACTGTGATTATAATATATTAAATATATTAAATACCAAAATTAATCAAGATGTTGAATATATATGTGTGAATAAAAATACCAAAAAGTGACA
Organism: Bombina bombina; assembly: GCF_027579735.1. Taxonomy (NCBI): domain Eukaryota; kingdom Metazoa; phylum Chordata; class Amphibia; order Anura; family Bombinatoridae; genus Bombina; species Bombina bombina. The sequence goes on along the minus strand of NC_069505.1, from coordinate 534,641,328 downwards.
GAAAATTGTCAATTTAATAAAAGATAACAAATATAAACAGGTAAATATATAACATATAATAAAATCGGATAAAAGAAACTCATATAAGTCTAAGATGCCGGCATCACGGGATTACAATAATGACTAATAGGAAATTCATACCATATAAAATTAGCGATCGCTATATTAAAAATAGCAGTATACAGAACCTTGATATAGCAATAAATCTGCTGACCTGTAGCAAACCAATCTTATGGTCACTTGAGGAAAGGTGACTCTGTTATGAATAACAATAAACAACTTATTTATATGTCCGTTATAGGCTATGGAACATGTGATCCGTGGGTGGTGACGTCACGTCATGTGACTAGTATTACTGATCCAATGTTATCCAATGATATCCAATGATTGATGTGTGGCGTTATATTTGAAAAATATATATACCGGTATATAAAAAAAGAAAAAGAAACAAAAGTGTCAATTATTTTCCGTAACAATAAAAAGAATACTTGCAAGTAGTGGATCGCTATCCTCCAATTTCCCCCGTGAGAGGGAAGTGATACAGCTGAAAGGAACAACAATATAGGTGAAATAAAGATGAGTGTCCGTCTTTTTCTTTCCAAACTCCAAATAGATAGAATTTCTTTATAAGGTGCTCTTTGTTCAGCAGTCCTTTAGGTGAATAAGGTGCTCTTTATTCAGCAGTCCTTTAGGTGGATAATGTTATGGTGGCTAAAACCAAAGGTCTCTTGCAAGCACACAGGGATTATTCATATATCTAGCTCAGGTTATGTGTGTGAGCTAGAAATGAACCTGTTGTTTGTGCCGCCGTAGAAACAGGTGAGTTAGAATGAAGCTCTATGGCTATGAAATTGTGAACACCGCACACAGGAATTATTCATATATCTTGCTCAACTTGAAATGTAGAGCTCGAAATGAACCTGTAATGTGCCGAGTGAGAGAGTAAATGAGATTCTGTAAGCAAATCTACGCGTTTCGGCAGAGTTACCTGCCTTTATCAAGATGCTTACAGATTGAAAAAAGAAGCCTAATATAGGGAGTTTATGGGCGTATCAATTAGAATATGGGCGTGATAATAATTAACCCTATGTTGAATGGATCATAGATGAAATATTCAACTTATGTATATGCACATAAATATAAATGTAAATAGATCCATGAGTGAATATGTTGTATAGTGTTTATCAATATATAGATTGTGATTTATCAAGATACATATTATATAATATATAAAAAATAAAAAATGAAAGAAATATAGGAGAAAAAAAACACAATATATAAAGGATTGTTATATCTCCATATCTCATTAGATATACCAAAATATATATTTTGAATGACTGGAAGATGTACACTATTAGGTATAATTCTTCACTACATGCTTTTCATATATTCAACATCTTTGATTATAGGGGACAATTTCATAAAAAGGGAAGGGTAGTTATATTGTAACAGTGCACAATGTTAAACAATTCAAAATTAACTAGAATTAGTCAGAAAAACATAAATTGTTTATTACGTTTTTATAAAAGATATAATAGTGATATAGATTTTTACTGCCATATTTATATTATCGAATTTAAATCGAATGAACTGTTTAGTCCTAGTGGATATATTGTTTTGAATTTAAAAATTAACTCTGCTTCTTTTTTGAGAAGCATCTTTTCCATATTGCCACCTCTATGGTTCATTTTTACTTTTTTTATACCCCAAAATTGAAAACAATTTAGATCCCCTTGGTGAACTTCGGTAAAGTGTTTGTAGAGTATTGTTTTAGTGTTTGCATGTTCTATATTTAAAATGTGTTCTCGCATACGATCCCTTAATAATCTGCTAGTTTGACCAATGTAAAATAAATCACAAGAACATTTTATACAGTAAATTACATTAGAATCACTGCATTTGATAGTATCTTTAATATGAAAAGTGAATGTTTTGTCAGTGGATATGATCTTTTTAATTTTATTACTATGTTTGCAGGATTTGCATTTAATACAAGGAAAAAAGCCAAATATTCTCTCCTTGTTTAGATCTCTATCAATGCAGTTGATATTTCTTCCTTTGAATTCACTCGGTGCCAGATAACTCTTTAGATTTTTTGCCTTTTTAAATACAAGGTCAGGATGCTTTTTAACTTTTGTACCTAATATAGGATCTTTTTCAATATAGTGCCAGTGTTTGTTTAAAATGGATCTAATCTCGTTGTGTTGAGCATTATATTCTGTGATAAATGGAATACAAATTTTACTAGTGGATGTAGTGTTAGTCTCATATACATTTTTATTTTTGTTTCTATTTTTGTTAGTGTTATTTTTTAGTAAGCTGGGTCTATCAATTTCTCTAATCGATGACATAGTATTTTTTATTTTTTCTTGGTTATACCCTTTCTCTGTAAATCTGTTTAATAGGATATTTGATTGTAGGTCGTATGATTCTAAATCTGAACAGTTTTTTCTGATCCTAAGTAACTGACTTTTGGGGATATTTTCCTTCCACTTATTGAGGTGGCAGCTGTTTCGATGAATGAAATTGTTCGAATCAATGGTTTTAAAATATGTTTTAGTTTTAATCATATTATCCACAATTTCCACCTCAATATCCAGAAAATGAAGTGATTTCATACTATGTTCATATGAAAAGGAGAGACCTAAATTATTAGTATTGATGTCTTCCAGAAATATTTCTAGAATTTCATGGTCTCCTCTCCAGACCAGGAAGATATCGTCAATATATCTTTTATAGAGCACAAGGTTCGCTCCCCATTGGCCACTGGACAAAAAAGACTCTTCAAAGAAACCCATAAATAAATTGGCATAACTGGGAGCGAACCTTGTGCCCATTGCCGTCCCCCTGGTCTGGAGGACCCAGCTTACTAAAAAATAACACTAACAAAAATAGAAACAAAAATAAAAATGTATATGAGACTAACACTACATCCACTAGTAAAATTTTTATTCCATTTATCACAGAATATAATGCTCAACACAACGAGATTAGATCAATTTTAAACAAACACTGGCACTATATTGAAAAAGATCCTATATTAGGTACAAAAGTTAAAAAGCATCCTGACCTTGTATTTAAAAAGGCAAAAAATCTAAAGAGTTATCTGGCACCGAGTGAATTCAAAGGAAGAAATATCAACTGCATTGATAGAGATCTAAACAAGGAGAGAATATTTGGCTTTTTTCCTTGTATTAAATGCAAATCCTGCAAACATAGTAATAAAATTAAAAAGATCATATCCACTGACAAAACATTCACTTTTCATATTAAAGATAATATCAAATGCAGTGATTCTAATGTAATTTACTGTATAAAATGTTCTTGTGATTTATTTTACATTGGTCAAACTAGCAGATTATTAAGGGATCGTATGCGAGAACACATTTTAAATATAGAACATGCAAACACTAAAACAATACTCTACAAACACTTTACCGAAGTTCACCAAGGGGATCTAAATTGTTTTCAATTTTGGGGTATAAAAAAAGTAAAAATGAACCATAGAGGTGGCAATATGGAAAAGATGCTTCTCAAAAAAGAAGCAGAGTTAATTTTTAAATTCAAAACAATATATCCACTAGGACTAAACAGTTCATTCGATTTAAATTCGATAATATAAATATGGCAGTAAAAATCTATATCACTATTATATCTTTTATAAAAACGTAATAAACAATTTATGTTTTTCTGACTAATTCTAGTTAATTTTGAATTGTTTAACATTGTGCACTGTTACAATATAACTACCCTTCCCTTTTTATGAAATTGTCCCCTATAATCAAAGATGTTGAATATATGAAAAGCATGTAGTGAAGAATTATACCTAATAGTGTACATCTTCCAGTCATTCAAAATATATATTTTGGTATATCTAATGAGATATGGAGATATAACAATCCTTTATATATTGTGTTTTTTTTCTCCTATATTTCTTTCATTTTTTATTTTTTATATATTATATAATATGTATCTTGATAAATCACAATCTATATATTGATAAACACTATACAACATATTCACTCATGGATCTATTTACATTTATATTTATGTGCATATACATAAGTTGAATATTTCATCTATGATCCATTCAACATAGGGTTAATTATTATCACGCCCATATTCTAATTGATACGCCCATAAACTCCCTATATTAGGCTTCTTTTTTCAATCTGTAAGCATCTTGATAAAGGCAGGTAACTCTGCTGAAACGCGTAGATTTGCTTACAGAATCTCATTTACTCTCTCACTCGGCACATTACAGGTTCATTTCGAGCTCTACATTTCAAGTTGAGCAAGATATATGAATAATTCCTGTGTGCGGTGTTCACAATTTCATAGCCATAGAGCTTCATTCTAACTCACCTGTTTCTACGGCGGCACAAACAACAGGTTCATTTCTAGCTCACACACATAACCTGAGCTAGATATATGAATAATCCCTGTGTGCTTGCAAGAGACCTTTGGTTTTAGCCACCATAACATTATCCACCTAAAGGACTGCTGAATAAAGAGCACCTTATTCACCTAAAGGACTGCTGAACAAAGAGCACCTTATAAAGAAATTCTATCTATTTGGAGTTTGGAAAGAAAAAGACGGACACTCATCTTTATTTCACCTATATTGTTGTTCCTTTCAGCTGTATCACTTCCCTCTCACGGGGGAAATTGGAGGATAGCGATCCACTACTTGCAAGTATTCTTTTTATTGTTACGGAAAATAATTGACACTTTTGTTTCTTTTTCTTTTTTTATATACCGGTATATATATTTTTCAAATATAACGCCACACATCAATCATTGGATATCATTGGATAACATTGGATCAGTAATACTAGTCACATGACGTGACGTCACCACCCACGGATCACATGTTCCATAGCCTATAACGGACATATAAATAAGTTGTTTATTGTTATTCATAACAGAGTCACCTTTCCTCAAGTGACCATAAGATTGGTTTGCTACAGGTCAGCAGATTTATTGCTATATCAAGGTTCTGTATACTGCTATTTTTAATATAGCGATCGCTAATTTTATATGGTATGAATTTCCTATTAGTCATTATTGTAATCCCGTGATGCCGGCATCTTAGACTTATATGAGTTTCTTTTATCCGATTTTATTATATGTTATATATTTACCTGTTTATATTTGTTATCTTTTATTAAATTGACAATTTTCTGTCACTTTTTGGTATTTTTATTCACACATATATATTCAACATCTTGATTAATTTTGGTATTTAATATATTTAATATATTATAATCACAGTTTCACTTTAGGTTAGCTCCTTCTGGAGCGCTTATCCCACACCCCCCCTTTTTTATTTCACTGTTCAAGTCTATTATTGGAGATTATAATAGACCATTTAGGGATTTAAGCTCACACCTCACAAGATAGCACTCACACCACCCCCTCCTTGTTCCCAACTCCAAATAAGCCTGATGAATCAAAAGCTTTAACCAAGATGCCAAGGAAACAGCAGAAGCCTGCTGACCTTTCTTAGAACCAGAAAAGATAACAAATAGAATAGAAGTCTTCCTGAAATCTTTAGTAGCTTCGAAATAATATTTCAAAGCTCTTACCACATCCAAAGAATGTAAGGATCTCTCCAAAGAATTTTTAGGATTAGGACACAAAGAAGGGACAACAATTTCTCTATTAATGTTGTTAGAATTCACAACCTTAGGTAAGAATTTAAAAGAAGTCCGCAAAACCGCCTTATCCTGATGAAAAATCAGAAAAGGAGATTAACAAGAAAGAACAGATAATTCAGAAACTCTTCTAGCAGAAGAGATGGCCAAAAGGAACAACACTTTCCAAGAAAGTAATTTAATGTCCAAAGAATTCATAGGCTCAAATGGAGGAGCATGTAAAGCCTTTTAAAACCAAATTAAGACTCCAAGGAGGAGAGATTTATTTAATGACAGGCTTGATACGGACCAAAGCCTGTACAAAACAGTGAATATCAGGAAACATAGCAATCTTTCTGTGAAATAAAACAGAAAGAGCAGAGATTTGTCCCTTCAAGGAACTTGCAGACAAACCCTTATCCAAACCATCCTGAAGAAACTGTAAAATTCTAGGAATTCTAAAAGAATGCCAAGAGAATTTATGAGAAGGACACCATGAAATATAAGTCTTCCAAACTCGATAATAAATCTTCCTAGAAACAGATTTATTAGCCTGTAACATAGTATTACTCACTGGGTCAGAGAAACCTCTATGACTAAGCACTAAGCGTTCAATTTCCATACCTTCATATTTAATGATTTGAGATCCTGATAGAAAAACGGACCTTGAGACAGAAGGTCTAGCCTTAATGAAAGTGGCCAAGGTTGGCAACTGGACATTCGAACAAGATCCACATACCAAAACCTGTGAGGCCATGCTGGAGCCACCAGCAACATAAATGATTGTTCCATGATGATTTTGGAGATCATTCTTGGAAGAAGAACTAGAGGCGGGAAAATATAAGCAGGTTGGTAACACCAAGGAACTGTCAATGCATCCACTGCTTCCGCCTGAGGATCCCTGGACCTGGACAGGTACCTGGGAAGTTTCTTGTTTAAATGAGAAGCCATCAGATCTATTTCTGGAAGACCCCACATCTGAACAATCTGAGAAAACATATCCGGATGCAGGGACCACTCCCCCGGAAGGAAAGTCTGACGGCTGAGATAATCCACTTCCAAATTGTATATACCTGGGATATGCACCGCAGAAATTAGACAGGAGCTGGATTCCGCCCAAACAAGTATCTGAGATACTTCTTTCATAACTTGGGGACTGTGAGTCCCACCCTGATGATTGACATATGCCACAGTTGTGATATTGTCTGTCTGAAAACAAATGAACGGTTCTCTCTTCAATAGAGGCCAAACCTGAAGAGCCCTGAAAATCGCACAGAGTTCCAAAATATTTATTGGTAATCTCGCCTCTTGAGATTTCCAAACCCCTTGTGCTGTCAGAGATCCCCAGACATCTCCCCAACCTGAAAGACTTGCATCTGTTGTGATTACAGTCCAGGTTGGACGAACAAAAGAGGCCCCTAGGACTATACGATGGTGATCTAACCACCAAGTCAGAGATAGTCGAACATTGGGATTTAAGGATATTAATTGTGATATCTTTGTATAATCCCTGCACCACTGGTTCAGCATACAAAGCTGGAGAGGTCTCATGTGAAAACAAGCAAAGTGGATCACATTCGATGCTGCAGTCATGAGACCTAAAACTTTCATGCTCATAGCTACTGAAGGGAATGATTGAGACTGAAGGTTCTGACAAGCTGAAACCAATTTTAATCTTCTCTTGTCTGTTAGAGACAGAGTCATGGACACAGAATCTATCTGGAAACCTAAAGAGGTGACCCTTGTCTGAAGAATCAAAGAACTTTTTGGTAAATTGATCCTCCAACCATGTCTTTGAAGAAACAACACTAGTTGATTTGTGTGAGATTCTGCAGAATGTAAAGACTGAGCTAGTACTAAAATATCATCCAAATAAGGAAACACCGCAATACCACGTTCTCTGATTACAGAGAGTAGGGCACTGAGAACTTTTGAAAAGATTCTTGGAGCTGTCACTAGGCCAAATGGAAGAGTGACAAATTGGTAATGCTTGTCTAGAAAAAAAGAATATCAGAAACTGATAATGATCTGGATGAATCGGAATATGAAGATATGCATCTTGTAAGTCTATTGTGGACATATGCTGAACAAAAGGCAGAATAGTCCTTATAGTTTTTTTTTTTTTTTTTGCTTGCACCATATACCGTACTTTTTTAATCAGAATATACCTTTAAGTGTGTTGATAGACATCCCCCAGTACAACATTTACTGTAATTGTCAGTTCCATTGACTCTTTTTAAGTTCTTTAAACAGCTCTTCAGCCTATGTATACATGGAATTATTGTGTCCTGATGTGAGCTGGAATATGGGATTTGAGAAAGGCCATTGTATGGTCCAATCACATTACCTTTTTTAATATATTTTTTCTTTTTTTTTTTTTTTTATTTGTTATTTTTATTAATAGAATATTAGTCAAAATACATCATCCATAAGACAGATCAATATTACATACCGATATATTGTGGATTGAGTTTGTCTCTTTTTTTTTAAAGTTTAAAGTTTTTTTTTAAACATTCCTGAGGAATGTTTAAGGTTGTTCGGTGTTGAATTCAAACAGCTGGTAGAGTCTGTAGGTAAGGCAATCCAGTACCTTGCTACATAGTGCTTGGATGTAGGAGCTGATCATATCAAAAATAACAATCTAACAAGTTAAAACAAATAAAGTAACAACAATATAACTTAGGAAAGTTTTCTTCCATTTCTCTATCAGTACTGCTAAAGAAAAGAAAACACTGCTCACCTATAACAAGTGTCATGGGCTGTCATGGCGGTCCGGCACTCCCCAGCTTCTAGGGTGTTGGTCATCCATTAGTAAAACCAACCGATGACTGGTAGTGAGATGTGTATAGCATATTTGTGATTTAAAGGGTAAGGATGGACTGTCTCATAAGTATTCTTGCCATAAGAAACTAGCATCTAGAATGGTTTGTGTTTTGTTGCGGCACATGTAACCGTATTTTTCTAGGGAGAACTGCTCTTCTACCTCCTCTACCCACATGGATTTGCTTAATATGTTTTTTTTTTTTTTTTTTATATATCTTTTTATTGAATAAGCCAACAAACAAAAACAACAAAAGAAAACATATCTCAAATAAAATATGCCACGCAGGGCAAGGATGGCGATTTTGACCAAAATAGTTGTTTATAATACATAGATATCAATCTGTACCAAACAAACTAAAATCTTATATACAAAAAAAGAAATTAAAAAAAGAAAAAAAAAAGAAAAAAAGAAAAAAAAAAAAAAAAAAAAAAAGAACAGGGCGTTTTTTTCTTCCTTTCTCTTTTTCCTCTTTCCCCTTAACTGGTTATTTCACAATAGATATTCAAAAACATCTTTAAATGCTTATATGTTCCATATAGCTCTATAAACCACACACAAAAAGAACACCAGGAGACACTGCTTCCGTCATAATATTGATAATAAAATCACAGCTCCCATATGGATTTCATATTTTAGATTATAAATCTGAAAACAAATAAAACATGGTGTGTATTCTGAATATTTCTTCCATCTTGGGAGATATATGAAACAACCGAAGTATTCCCCATACGATACTAACAAACCAAGACAAAACTAGACACACAGGAAAAAAAAAAAAAAAAAAAAAGAAAAAAAAAAAAGTAGGAACATAAATCCTCCCCTCCTCCCCTCACCCCCGCCGCACTCCTCACGACTGTTTTATCCAACTATGTGGAAAAACATTCAATAGAGTCAATTCCGCATAGCTTACTGATGATAGAAAGGGGGCAAGAATCAATTTTTGACTAGAAACTGGGTAGGTTAAAATGACTGGTGACCATCTCCATAGGAACTTTTTAATTCTATTCTCCGAAGCATCATAAAGATGAAATGACTCAAAGACAATTTGATCTTGAAGTGTTTTAAACACCATAGCTAATCCTGGTAGGGATTTACTTTTCCAATTTCTAAGTATACAGTATCTAACTGTTAATATAACTGTATTTAAACTATTTATAGTATTACTATTGAAAGCATCATTACGTGGGAATAACAAAATAATATCGACCGCGGCTAATGCAATTGAAACTTTGTATAGTTTGTTAAACCAGTAAATAATTTTTAACCATAATTGTCTAACTTTAGGACATGTCCAAAACATATGAAGTATATCTGCTTTGTAATATAAACAACGCGGGCACGGATTAACCAAGGAAGGGTAAAACTTATAAATTTTCCAAGGTGAGACATAAAAATTATTTATCAACTTCATATGTGATTCTTTCCACGTCACTGGAACTTTACATTTATATAATGCATCGAAACTCTGAGAGATCATTTCATGGTCTATTAACGGAATTACTGGTAGCCACGATTTGCATATATTATCCCTAATGAGCAGGCTCTGTTTATTTAGAATAATATCATACATCAATGAAATTGATGCATCACCTGCAGTAAATTTATGAATACAAAGTTTAATATCAGCCCAGGCTGCTGCGGCAATACTCTTCCATTTCTGATCTAGAATAAAATGGCGAATTTGGAAATATGCAAATAAATTAGATCTAGGTATAGCATACGTACTAAACATAGCCTCAGCCGAAATTACTTGATAATTCTCATCAAGAAGTTGTTTTATATAATGTAGTCCTTTATCCGCCCAGTCTTTGAAAGCTTTTTGATATAACCCAGGGAGAAAACTGGGGTTACTAATAATAGGAAGAAATTCTGAGCACTTATAATCTAAATCTAGAAGTGAACAACATTTTTGCCATGCATAGACTATGTTCTTAATAGAGATAAGACAACTGACATTCTGAGGTAGTTTCTGAACTTGCGAGTGTAAAATCGCTTTCAGAGCAAATGGTTTAATTAAAAAAGATTCTAACTCTTCAGATGATACAATGTTGGAACCAGCAAGCCAATCTATTGCTATTTTAACCAGCGCGGCCAAATTATAGATTTTAAGGTTAGGAAGGGCTAACCCGGCTGCTCCCGTAGTTTGCATGAGTCTCGCAAGAGCGATTCGTGGTTTTTTATTGTTCCAAATAAATTTGGAAAATAAGGCATTAATTAGTTTCAAGTCCTTATTTAGAATAAATAAAGGAAGATTCTGTAACGGGTATAACAGGCGAGGAAAGATAATAGATTTAATTAAATTGACGCGAGCTGTCATAGACAATGGGAATACCGCCCAGAGTTGTAAATCTGCACCAATCTTTTGAAATAAGGGCTCAAAATTAGCCTTGTACCAAAAACTAGGGTTTCTATGCAGGACTAACCCGAGGTATTTAATTGCCTCAACTTGTTTGAAAGGAGACTGGGGAATCACAGTTGAGGCTTTATTAAGACATAGTAGTTCGCTCTTTTCTAGATTAACCTTGTAACCGGAAAAAGAACTGAAGAGTTTCAGAATATTTAACACTACTGTTATAGATTGCTGTATATTAGCCAGAAATAATAAAACATCATCAGCATATAGTAAGATTTTTAAGGAATGTGTACCAAGCCGGATTCCAGATAACGCTTCTCTAAAGCGTATTGCTAACGGCTCCAATGCAATGTTAAATAGTAAGGGGGATAACGGGCACCCTTGCCTGGTGCCCCTCTGTAATATTATTTTCGACGATAGGATCCCATTGATAAGAAGATAGGATATTGGATTATGATATATCCTATGGATGAAATATAGAAAGTCTCCCTTAAAACCAAATTGCTCTAATGACCTAAATAGATATTCCCACACAATGGAGTCGAATGCCTTGACAGCATCCAGAGAAAGAATAGCAGCATCTTGGCAAACGGGTTTCTCCCTATCCTGGTCCACATTCCAAACATAATCCAACAGATTAATTAGTTTACGAGTATTTTTAGTCGGGTTTCTGGCTATCATGAAACCAGTTTGATCTGGATGAATAATATTATGTAGACACTTAGATACTCTCGCAGCAATAATTGCCATTAATATTTTATAGTCTATATTCAAGACTGATATTGGTCTGTAAGAAGCAGGGTCTTCCGGGTTTTTACCTTTCTTTAAGATAAGGGAAACATTCGCAGCAGAGAAATAGTTTGAAATAGGATGTATTGTACCATAATAAAAATTAAAGAGTTTTTCTAATATCAAAGACAAGTCTTCACCTATACATTTGTAGAATTCTGCAGGAAATCCATCCGGTCCCGCGGCTTTATTAATTTTTAAATTATCTATAGCCCTCCTAATTTCTTGCATTGAGATCAGAGTATTGATAGCTAGGAGATCGTCATTAGATAATTTGGGGACCTTTATCGTGTCCCAAAAGAAATCCTGCTTGACGTTATCTATAACAGATTTAGAATAAAGCTGTTGATAATAGGTATAAAAAATTTCTGATATCCCCTTACTTTCTGTAACTCTGCCTTTATCTGATTGAATCGCCAGGATGAGGTTTTTCTTTTTTCTAGTTTTAGTAAGTTTGGCCAGATATTTAGCCGAACATCCATGGACACCTCTAAAGTGAAGACTTATCTTTGTTTCTTCCTCTACTAATTTTTGTTTTAAAAAAAGATCTCTTATATTTCTATTCTCTCTATACTTTCCCCAATTACCCACTGTGGGATTTGCACAGTATTTTGTATAAGCATTCCTTACTTGATTTATAATTTGATTTTCTCGTGCTCTACTCTTCTTCTTTCCTATGCCCACATATGCTTGTATCTCCCCTCTTAAAACAGCTTTAAAAGCTTCCCAAAATATCTCAGGTTTACTAACATAATTTAAATTTGCATTATGATAGCGCTGCCATGAAGCCTTCAAAAAATTAACAAATTTAGGATTGGTATACAGGTGTCTAGGAAAAATAAATCTGGAAATCCTATCTTTGTTACCCGATAGGAAAGCTAATGAGACAATAGCGTGATCTGATAAACTAATCTCACCTATCTCAGTTTCTACTTCCTGCATCGACATTGTCTCGGAAATTAAAAGTAAATCTATTCTCGAGAATGTTCCGTGAGCTTTAGATTCACACGAGTATGACACCTTATCTGGATTTTTTAATCTCCAGATATCTACTAGCTTCAGCCTCCTGCAGAATTGTTTTAAAAATCTTGCGTATCTGTTATAAACCGGGATATTTTTCTTTGAGAATCTGTCCAATATAGGACATAGAGTTGCATTGAAATCACCCCCTAAAATTAAATTTTCAGAGACAAAAGGAAATAGTTTGAGTTTTATGTTCTCCCAAAACTCTCTAGAGAAATTATTTGGGGCATACACATTACAAATCACCAATTTTACATGTTTTAACTTAATTTGGAGGACAATATATCTAGCCGCCTCATCTACATCTGTTTTAATCACTTTATAATCTAAATCCTTATGTAGAAGAATCGCTAGCCCACATTTTCTAGTACTACAAGATGTGGAAATGACTTCCCCTACCCATTTTATCCTTAATTTCGCTGCTTCTTGTTGATTAAGGTGGGTCTCCTGTAGGAGAACTATATCCGGTTTATGACTGGCTAATTTTTTAATAACAAGCTTACGCTTAATGGGGGAGGTTATTCCCCCTATATTCCATGATAATATTTTAATTCCTTCACCCATCTGACCTTAGCCTCTCAACTACATATGGTCAAGGACCAAAGTGACATCGCAGATATACAGCGCGAGGGGATAGATACAAGGGAAGGGAGGGGGGAGAGAGAAGGGAGGGAGAAAGAAAAAAAAAAAAAAAAAAAAAAAAAAAAAAACACATCCACACATACCCAAAACAACATATAACATATATAACAATTCCGCTCATCTTGACTAAAGTCGACACCATGTTTCCTAAGATGATAGGGCTACCCATTACAGCCCAGTTCACAATCCACTACCAGGTCTACTCTGCAACCACTTAAAGAGTTTCTATATATTTTTTAACCTCTGAGACCTCCTCGAACGAACGTCTAACACCCCGAACTTCCACAGAAATTCGCGCTGGATAACTCATCCATGCTTTAAGCCCTTTATTGATAAGTTGTGTACAATACGGGGCCATAGCCCTCCTCTTCGCAGAGGTCTCAGAGGAAAAATCCTGAAACATTAATATCCTGCAATTTCCAAAAACTGGTGGTTCTGCTGTTTTAAAAAGTCTCAATAACTCAATCTTATCTTGATATTTTAAAAGTTTAAATAAACAAACTCTATTTTTTTGCATTCCATCTGGAGTAGCTTTCTTGGGGCCTAATCTATGAGCTCGTTCTATCATAAGTGGTAATGCTTGAGGGGGCATGCCTAGAGTGAGGGGAAGCGTGGTGGAGGTAAATTTTAACAAATCATCAAATTCCGCCAATTCTGGTAACCCTACTAATCTAATATTGTTACGCCTGGAACGATCCTCCAGATCTTCCAGGCGCAACTGCATATTCTTAATTTTAGTATCTTGTTTTTGAATTATCTCTGCAGAAGTATGGGTCTGATCTTCTAGATCAGAAATTCTATTTTCTGCCTCTGTTAATCTAGATGAAAACTGTCTCACTTCTGATGATAGTGTAGTGATTTCAGTCGAGATAGAACTTAAATCCTTTTTAATAGCTTCAAATTGAGGGGAAAACATTTCTGAAAGTTTAGACGTGAGCTCTTGCAAATCAACTGAAATCTTGCTAGTCTCCATAGTGCTGTCTAAACTGGTATCAATTGTTTTACTTTTCTTATCTTTCACTTTCGCAGGCATTATGGGTGAAAAAGCTTTCACCTGAGTGATATATCTATCCATTCAAAAAAGTAGTGCATCAATAAGACAACGCACCTCACCACACCAAAACAACTCCTGGTAATACAATACGTTATGTAGATCAAAAAGGATCTGTATACAATAATGTGAAGACCCCCCCCCCCTTTTTTTTTTCCCTGTTCCCTTTCCCCTTAATCGCTCTTGTGAGCCCCTACTAAGTGTCTAACTATATATATATATATGAAAAACAACAAACACAAATCAAAAAAAAGAAATACATTTTGTGAAAAACAAAAAAAACAAAAAACAGAAGAGCCTGCTATATACTAAACAAATTGAAACCAGCCAGTAATAGACTCAACTGAGCTTAGTTAACCAATACGGGTACTATGGATTAGTTAGGTCCACTTTTACTTCTATATCTTAATCAATAGTGAACTCCTGTTATCTTATTCTATAAGTACTTGTCCAGAATATACTAATAGAATAATTCTTATCTAAATGGAAACCAACAATGTGACAATTACTTGCTCTAAGTATTCGTATCCATTTTCCTAGGATTGCATAGATAGAATTTACCAAGTAGACTGTCCTAGTAACTAGAGTTAGCTCAAAAAATACCTCCTGAAAAAAACGCAAATATTATAGCATATAACACTCCTAACCCCTCTTCATATATGAGGAAAGATGTTACCCAGTGAAATAAGCTATACTTACACCAGCATTAACAGGTTATTGCAGAGAGGGTTAAATAAAGAGGTTCTAAACAACAATTCGATATAATGTGGCATACATTTTTTCCCCCCTCCACCTTTCCCCTTTCCCTTTAAACTAGACCCAAAGTCCAGGCTAAAAAAAAAGTAAATAAGTCACTCTGTAAAAGTTGCAAAGTTCAAATTGTCTTTCCACACACTAAAGCTTTACAGGAAATGATAGGAATAGCTCCGCAACTTTTTTTCTTTAGTTCCTACTAAGAACAACGATAAGCAAACTCACATCTGTGTCTTTGACAGCCAGAGATACTGTCCCAGGCAGGCCGTTTATACACTGGACAAAGGTGCTGTAGCGGTGCTTATACCTCTCCACATCGGCCTGAACGCGTGGAAACTTTCCAAGATCTCAAGAGGCGTCTGAATATCGAGAAAGCCAGGTCTCGTTTAGATCCTCACACGCCTCCAGCTCCTATTGGACAGGGTAGTGGGCTCGACAACTACCGAGCATTCGATTGGACAGGATACTCCGTTGGAACTTGACCAGCTCACCACTCAAGGGGAACCATGGAGCCGCCACCTTCCAGGCTGGAAAAAGCGATATACCGGTGCAGTGCCCTAGGAGACCACCAAGTAGGCCCCACAACGAGCACAGGACAGCTTCAACACAGTGCCAGTCCGCCACAGCCCAGATCGCGCAAGACACAGCGATCCGGTCCCTCCAGGGGGGTCTAGCCACAGAGATTTGCGGGGCAAGTAAGCCGTGTGTCCTTTATATGCTTGGTTTTTTTTTAACCAACTTTTAGCAAGCTAGGTGTCCGTTTCCTCTTTATTTTGGGCGTTCAGCGAAATTGTGGCTCTGACCAGGGAGCCACACTCTGGTCTTTGAGGGTCCTCCTGCATGGGCTTAAGATATTGTAGCCCAGCTCCCTAGGGCGCCGACCACGCCAGCAACGGGAGCAACTGCAAGGGTCGATAACAGGTACGGTACCTGAGCTCCACACTCGACACCACACGCCAGTCTCAGCGTGTGCTTAGCTCAGGACAGCTCCTCCCACCGGAAAACCCTCCTGCTTAATATGTTAGGTTTTTTCCAATGTTTAGCTATCAGTTTTCTAGCACTGTTAAGGCCTATTTGTAGGACTAGAGTCTTCAGGCGACATGGTATCTTTGGTAAATCATTCAACAGGGCTAAACTCGGTGTTAATTGGAAGTTGGCTATAATACATTGTTTATAATAAGTTTCAACTGCGTCCCACAGTGGGCGTATTTTAGGGCAATGCCACCACATATGTACGACATTGCCATGAGCTCCACAACCTCTCCAACATGAACCTGAGGTACCGGGGTATATGTTAGCTATCCTCGATGGGGTGAGATACCATCGAAGCAGTATTTTAAAGTTTAATTCTAGTATCGATGTGGAGGTTGAGGACTTTTTAACTGACAGGAATATTTTGTTCCAATTTTCTATGTCTAGATTTAGTGCAAGATCTACGTTCCATTTAGCGGTGAATGGTGGTAATGTGTCTGAAGTGGCACTTATAAGGATCTTACGTGATAAGGAGAGTGTTCCTCTTGGGATTATCCCATTGAGGCAGAGATGTTCAAAGGCTGTGGGTCTTCTCAGTAGGTCTGTTTTGTAGGGAGATGTGTGTATGTAGTGGTGTAATTGGGCGTATTTTAGCCACTTGGAAAATCTTCCTTCAGCTATATCCGTTAGTTTGTCTCTTTCTAATAATTTCCCTGCTTCTGTAAATTTGAATAGAGGAATGGTATAGTCCCATTCGGTTAGTCTTTGGAATCCTTTGTCCAGACCCCCTACCATTTCTGCATTTAGGACAACTGGGAAGAGGGGTGATCTGTATGTAGATATGTGGTGTTTATTGGCTATTATATGATCCCAACTTCTGAATAGTTGTTTGTGGATTTCAAGGTGATTACATTGGGGGGGGGGTCTGAGGTCTTTAGATACCCAACAGAGAGCGTGAACCTGGGGAGCTTTTAGGATGTGTGAGTCTATTGTAACCCATGCTTTATATTCTTGTGTTTTGTGCCAGTCCAGGATCCTCTGTAGCGTAACTGCTTGGTAATATTCCTCAATCTTAGGTAGGCCTAGCCCACCATTTAGATTGGATCTGTACATCGTGTTTTTATTGATTCTTGGTCTACACTTATTCCATACAAATGTATTAAGGGTTTTCTGGACCCTAGTTAGGTATGAGAGCGGGAGGTGTAGTGGGAGAGTTTGTAGCATATAAAGGATCCTAGGCAGTGTCGTCATTTTTATAGCTTGGATCCTACCCCACCAGGATATTGGTTTGTTCGTCCATGTTTTAAGGTCCCGTTGTGTATTAAGTAAGAGTGTGTTGTAGTTTTTGTCGAATAGTGTTGTCTGATTCGGTGAAAGATAGATCCCTAAGTATTTGATTGTGTCGGTTTTGAGTCGTAGTGGGCAGACCGACGATAAGGCTTTAAATTTGGTGTCAGATAAGTTAATGTTCAGGATCTCAGATTTCTGTTTATTGACTAGGAAGCTAGTGTATGTCCCAAACTCGTCCAACTCAGACATAATCTCCGGAATGGACGTGGATGGGGATGAGACTCTGAATAGCACGTCATCCGCATATAGTGCTATTTTGTAATTTTGTTGGTCAATCTCTATTCCTTTAATATGTTGGTTCATGCGTACTCACGATGCAAACACTTCCATCATTAAGATGAAGAGAATCGGGGATAGGGGGCATCCCTGACGTGTGCCGTTCTGAATTGGGAAGGTCTCTGATAAAATTTGGTTGACTTTCACTTTAGCATTTGGGTGGGAATATAGGCTGAATATTCTATTTATGATTTTGGGGCCAAATCCTATATTTTTTAGGAGTAATGTTAGAAATTGCCAATTAGTTCGATCGAATGCCTTTTCGGCGTCTATGGCTATGAGTACTGATTCGATATTTTGATATTTTGAATATTCTATTAGTGTTAAGGCTCTAAGGGTATTATCTCTTGCCTCTCGGCCAGGTATGAAGCCTACTTGATCAGTGTGAATGATGTCGGTGAGGACTGAGTTTAGGCGATTTGCTAAAATTTTCCCTAGGATCTTTATGTCGACGTTTAATAGTGAAATCGGTCTGTAGCTAGCTGGTTCGTCGCTTGGTTTGTCGGGTTTTAAAATTACTGTGATGTATGCTGCTAAAGAGTCTTTCGTAAGGCTACTGTTTTCGTCAAGGGCCTTAAAGTGTTTTAGCAAATGAGGGGCTAAGATCTCTCTGTAAGTCTTGTAGTATAGGTTAGTTAAGCCGTCCGGTCCTGGGCTTTTTCCTGTGGGTAGGTCCTTGATGACTTTCAGAATTTCTGTCAATGTTATGGGTTTTTCTAGTTCTGATGTTTGTGCTTGTGTTTAGGAAGGTTGGCCGATTGTATATAATTTATCATCTTTTGTGTATGCGTTGGAGTGGTGTTGATCTCAAGATTATATAGCTGTTTGTAAAAATCCCTAAAATGTGCAGCAATTACTTTACTGTCTTGTATAGTTTCCCCTTGGGGGGTCTTAAGGCTATGAATGTGTGTCATATAAGATCTGTCTTTAAGTGTGTTGGCTAGTAACCTGCCTGGCCGGTTCCCTTCATAAATGTATTTCTTTCTAAGTTGTAGGGTTTTTCTTTGGACCTCAGAATAGAGTAATGTATTAAGCTCTTTTCTGATATTCGTCAATTTGCTAAGAGTGTCTCCATCTTGAGGCCTCTGTTTATGTCTGAGTTCTAGCGCGTGTAGTTCTGCTGTCAGGGAGTTTAATTGAGTATCATACTGTTTTTTGAGGTATGCTTTATGTTTAATACATTTGCCCCTGAAAACTGTCTTATGGGCCTCCCACACGTAAAGAGGGTGAGTTTCTGGTATAGCATTGGTATTAAAGTAATCTGTTAAGGTTGTCGTTAGTTTTTGTGTGGTAGGGGGGTAGTGCAGGAGGTATGTGTCTATTCTCCATATAAATGGGTGTATAGGTGAGTCTGGCCAATTTAGTTCCATTGTTATCATTGAGTGATCAGACCAGGTTGTCGGGATGATGTCTGAGTCGTGTAATAGGGAGAGGTGTGTCTGGTCCATGTAGAGATGGTCTATTCTAGAGTACATTGCCCATGGGTGAGAGTAGAAGGAAAAGTTCCGCTGTGATGGATGTTGCAGCCTCCAAGTGTCGACTAGGCATAAATGTTTAATGCATTTAAAGATAGAGTGTGGGGGTCTTGGTGAGATTTTGGTGTTGTTTGATGTTGTGTCCATAGCAGGATTTAAAGTAGCATTCAGGTCTCCTCCTAAGATAAGGCATCCCCTGCGTGTCTCTTGTACCATAGTTTTTAATTTGTTATAGAATCTAGTCTTATTTGTACTGGGGGCGTATATATTGACCAGGGTTACAGGTCTATTGTACATAAGGCCCACTAAAATGAGGATCCTGCCCTCTGTGTCTTGTTTAGTATGTAGTGGTTTGAAGGGGAGAGAGTGGTGTATAAGGATCCCTACGCCATTCTTTTTCTTATCGTTGGAATTAAAAAAGCAAAGAGGAAAGTTTCTATTCTGAAATTTGGGTTCCTTAAGTCTGGGGAAGTGTGTTTCTTGTATGAATGCAATAGAGCTTCTTTGCTTGGTGAACCATTGTAAAGCGACTGATCTCTTCGTGGGAGAGTTTAGACCTTTAGCATTTTGAGAGGTTATTAATATTGGTCTATGTGCCATGTGTGTCTTTGGTGTATGAATGCTGTACTGAGGTGTGGGATGCCATATTTCGTACCGTAGGATGTTGGTGAAGTGCGTCTGGGGCGCCCGCCATTCTGATATGTAATGTTTATCTTTGGGTACGTGGGGGAGTGCCGGAGTCGCCAACACCGCCATGCGATGACCTGTAAAGCTGTACACAGTTCTGAAGGTACTGAAATAAAAGAAACCATCAATAATATGGACATCTCAAGAGGCTGTGGGTACATATATCTCTCCTGAAGTGACAGATGAGCAGTAAGGAGGGATAGGTCGGAAGAAAAAGAAGAAATAGGGAAGCGGTAAAGAGAAAAAATCAAGAACAAAACAAACGAGAACTGGCCTAAGATCAGGGGAAACATCCCTGACCCTAGTAATGAAAATATGGAGGAAAGGTAGTAACACAGTATTACCACTGACATTTCCCCTTGTTTATGCTTAGTCAATATATGAAGGGGGGGTGTTTAAGAACTTTGGAGCAAAGACACATCATTTTGTGGGTGTCTGAATATTAAAACAATTCAGATAGTTATAATGTACCTAGTATATCCTCTTAAATTCCTTCTAGCTGAGATGTGCATTCATTTACCTTAGTCACTGTCTAAAGATCCATGGGAAAGTATATATACTATTAGAATGCCATATGACTATCCCAATATGGACAGGTTCATTTTATTTTAATACTTTTGTCTTGCTGATCTGTTAGAAAAGTACCTTGTTGATGTCATATATTGTGTTATAGTGGCCAGGATTGTAGCTATAGATATGTTTAATTGTAATTTTAGCTTAAACTTAGTATATTACCTAGGTTCCTCATACATCTTTGTATAATTCTGAAGTGAATTCATAGGATTAATTTTATGAGGTACAACAGCCCGATTAGTTTCTTTAATAATAAGCTTTAAAGTTTGCACATACATGTAGTAACCCTTTAATTAAGCTTGCCTACTTATTTCAATCTTTTCACCACCCAGCTTTATTAGGATTCCCTCTCTCATCCCAGGTACACTCTATTACATTAGCAGATGACTCCCCCATCCCACATCTTATCTAAGAATACATAATCTCTCCTTCAGCTGTTGTAGACGTTGCTGGGCCGTGTTCACTGGGAAGACACGGCTCAGCATAATAGTTTATTTAGTGAACTTGGTCAGGGATGTGTATACAATACCTAATAATATACATGGGGATAGAGATATCTGTCTAAGCGGGTGCCTTGTTTTAATTCTACCCCTTAATTGGTACATGCTTAGTCATCTTATTATTTCTCCTACCATACACTAGCAGGATATACGCCTAGTCCTTCCCAGTCTCTATCTAACTCTACGGTATGAATAATACAAAGCATTAACTAAGTCATCCCATAATTACACGGTTTCTTGCTATGCTTATCCTTAAACTTTCTCCTAGCAAACCTTTTCTGAGTTGATAGCTAACTGCCATATACAATGAGAAACCTGTAAGCCCGTGCTCAGTTTCCTTTATATAGCTTAATACTATACACACAGCCACTGTAGGATTTTATATAGTATTACTGAATATCCTTATTCCTAGTTGTTGCAATCTTGAGGCCTACTAATTTGTCTGAGATCAATGATTGTACATGGTTGCATCCTTATGTTACAGGGGATTATAGTGGAAAGTGTTATGTTACATTACATTAGAATCCTGTGATGTGTAGTTTCATAACAACTTACCTAACTCCGCCCCCCCTCCCCTCCTCCCTTGCCCCCCCCCCCCATTACGAGCGGCTCTTGCCCGCTGCATCCCCTTCCCCCCCATACACTCAGGTCTACGGGAGACCTGATAGAAGCCAGTTCCCTTCCTCTCATCATTTTCAGTTTCTATAATGCCCCTTATCTGAGAGTAGGGACCACTAGTTATCTGTATCATAAAATCGAGACTTCATTTCCATATGTTCCAGTCACACATGTTTTGTTTTCACTGTTTGCACTTCATACTTAAGGTCATAAAGCTGGTACTATAACTTCTGTCAAATGTTATCCCTCTGTTTTCGATCTAGACACCTTCCATGTCATTGCCTCCTACTATCATATACATATTGAGCTCCTATTGTCTAGATACTATTATAACTAATTCTATACTAGCACACTAATGTTTTAAATTTTTTGTACTTTCCAAACGTGATATGTATCAGTTATTTACTTTTGTGTTTGTCTCGTGCTGGGACATACTTTATTTCCTGTTATTTCCATTTAATGTCTCAATAAAAAATTTCATTCCAAAACAATTCAGATAGTAAACAGGGTAGTCCAGTCACATCTGAGACTGGGTAAGTAAGCTTAGAGTTCCGTGGTTATTCTCAGGTTCTCAAGTTGGATCTGAGGTCAAGGTCTGAGGGTCGCAGGATGTTGAGTGCGTTGTTTTACGTTTCCTACTAACTGTGGTCCATCTCTGGCGTTGAATTTTTGGTAGAGGGTGTGCTGTTGTTTGAGTTTCTTCTGCTTGATCCGGAGGTTGTGGAATTTGTCTTGGTAGGGGGATGTTTAGTTGAGTGCAGAAAGAGTCCAAGTCTTCCAGGTCTTTATAGGTAGCTTCTTTGTTTTCCTTGATTACTCTTATAGAGAAGGGGAATCCCCACCTATAGGGGATGTTGTGATCTTGTAGATGCATTGTAAGGAATTTAACTTCTCTTCGTTTGGAGAGGGTTAACGGGCTTAGGTCCGCAAATATTTGTATCTTGTCGCCATCTTTACTTATAGGTGCCTTCTTTCTGGCTGCGGCTAGTATTAATTCTTTGTCTTTAAAATTGTGACAGCGCAAAATAACGTCTCTTGGTGGAGCTTTGGGCGGAGGTTTAGGTTTTAAAGCTCTATGCATTCTATCTATGGAGATGCTGGAGTCTTTGTTATTGTCTAATAAGTAGCTAAAGAGATCTTGAACATATTGCGAGAGTGTAACCGTTGTGATGCTTTCTGGTATTCCCCTTATTCTTAAGTTTTGGCGTCTGCCACGATTGTCCAGATCTTCTATTTGCATCTGCATTTGTCTTATTTCGTTATTTTGGTGCTGAATCTGTAAGCTTTGTAAGTTGATTGGTTCAGAGATCTCTTCAGCATGTCCTTCTAATTGTAGCACTCTGTTGCCTAAATCTCTGATGTCCCTTTTAACCTCAGTTAAACTGTCTCTTATAAGCTGACTAACCTGGTTCATGAATGTTGTAAAGTCCTCTTTTGTGGGGAGAGAACTCAGGTCTGCCTTTGTTAAAGGGAGGTTAGATTCAGTTGGAATGGTGTCAGTGTCCTCTTCTTGCATGTCACTATCTGACTGTGTAGTGTTGGAAGGCACTGAAGTGGTCGTGTCTACCGTTTTGAAATATGAATTAAGCTTGGATGCTGAGGTAGTGATTGTCTTTGTCGCCTTATCACTTTTGGTAGAGCGCTTGGATGCCATTGCTGTAATATGTAAAGAGTGGTATGTCTGCTGATGCCAATCAGGGGCTGGTTGCGTTTTGTCAGCACCTCTTTATGCGTTCACGCTGCTAAGGTAAGGGGTTATGCAGCTGCCTCCCATGTGCAGTGTGTATCAGGGAGGGTTAATTTACTAGGAGGCTGCAGGTGTTAAATAAGGCCTGCTTATCTTAGTATAGGGCTGTATAGTGCTATTCTTAAAGGCCCTGTTATGACCGTGTTTTAAGTGGTATAGATTTATTTGTTAACCCGCAGCTTTTGATGTGGGTCTTAGTTTTCAGTAGCGGTGAAGTGCTTACCCCAGTCTGCTTGGCAATAATGTCTCCTCTGTTTTCCTGAGGCCGGTAGCCTGATAAGTGCTGCTTGTCGTTCCGGTAAGCTTACCGGGAGTCCCTGTTGGTATCTAGCACAGGCTGGATTCTTTAATTGTGCAGTGACAAGGTTCCGGGAGGGTAGCTCTTTTGTGAGCTTGCTGTATTAAGTTGATCGTGCTGCTGTTCAGTGATTCTTAGTGGCGCAGTTAATTTAAGATGGCGCCGGATCTTTTCTTTGAGCGTAGGTGTTAGGATTGTTTTCTGCTGACCGCTGCATTCCCCGATCCTTCACTGTAGCTGAAGTTGCTCCTGTAGGTCTCAGTCCCTCTCGTGTGTCTTTTGGAGTCTCTAGTTGGTTATTTAGCCCTTCATGTATGTTTTAAGGGGAAAGACTGCACGGAGCTTCGTTATTCTGCAGCCATACTGGTTCACGGCTGGCTCCGCCTCCAGTCCTTATAGTTTTAAATTTTGCTTGCTATTGTTTTAAACTTATCAATATTTGAATTTATAAACTGAAATTGTTTTATGCAAGCTTTGGGCTTTGGTTCATTACCTTCTATAGCAGTTTTATACACTGCTTCTGACTATCCATCAGCACATATTGTGACAAAGATCCCCCTGCACTATCTACTCTGCACCTGGAGAGGTTTAGCTGGTACACCTGAAGATACCAGCCAGCTCCTACTAGTACATAGGTGTACTTGGACCAATTGTGAGTACCCATTTGGCTTTTTTTCTTTGATTTCACATATATGGATATATTGATGCACACATGAGGTGCCCCTCTTGTTCTTTATTATTATCTAGTCCTTATAGTCATCATTTTGAAAGTTGGTACTCTTACATAACGATTCAAAATTTTCAGATCCAGGACTGGCCTGAATGAATTTTCTTTCTTTGGGACAATGAATAGATTTGAATAAAACCCCAGACCCTGTTCCTGAAATGGAACTGGTATGATTACCCCTGAAAGCTCCAGGCCTGAAACACACTTCAGGAAAGCCTGAGCCTTTACTGGATTTGCTGGGATGCATGAGAGAAAAAATCTTCTCACAGGAGGTCTTACTCTGAATCCTATTCAGTACCCTTGGGAGACAATCCTCTGAATCCATTGATTTTGGACAGAATCTGCCCAAATTTTTGGAAGAATCTTAATCTGCCCCCTACCAGCTGAGCTGGAATGAGGGCCGCACCTTCATGCAGACTTGGAGGCTGGCTTTGATTTCTTAAATGGTTTGGATTTACTCCAACTTGAAGGTTTCCAATTGGAACCAGATTCTTTGGGGGAAGGATTAGGTTTCTGTTCCTTATTTTGTTGAAAGGAACAAAAATGGTTAGAAGTTTTACCCTTAGGTCTTTTATCCTGAGGCAAAAAACTCCCTTTCCCCCAGTGACAGTTGAAATAATTGAATCCAACTGAGAACCAAATAACTTATTACCTTTGAAAGAAATAGATAGCAATCTAGACTTAGAAACCATGTCAGCATTCCAAGATTTAAGCCACAAAGCTCTCTTAGCTAAAATGGCTAAAGACATAGATTTAACATCAATTTTGATGATATCAAAAATGGCATCACAAATAAAATGATTAGCTTGTTGAAGCAAACAATGCTAGACAAATCAGTATCCGTTTACTGTTGCGCTAAACTTTCCAACCAAAAAGTTGATGCAGCTGCAACATCAGCCAAAGAAATTGCAGGCCTGAGCAGATGACCAGAATATAAATAGGCTTTCCTTAAATAGGATTCAAGTTTCCTATCTAAAGGATCTTTAAAGGAAGTACTATCTTCCATAGGAATAGTAGTATGTTTAGCAAGAGTAGAAATAGCCCCATCAACTTTGGGGATCTTTTCTCAAAACTCCAATCTAACTGCTGGCAAAGGAAACAATTTTTTAAACCTTGAAGAAGGAATAAAAGTACCACCAGGCCTATTCCATTCCTTAGAAATCATATCAGAAATAGCATCAGGAACTGGAAAAACCTCAGGAGTAACCACAGGAGGTTTATAAACAGAATTTAAACGTCTACTAGTTTTAACATCAAGAGGACTAGTTTCCTCAATATCCAATGTAATCAACACTTCTTTTAACAAAGAACGAATATACCCCATTTTAAATAAGTAGATTTGTCAGTGTCAATATCTGAGGAAGGATCTTCTGAATCAGATAGATCCTCGTCAGAGAAGGATAATTCAGTATGTTGTCGGTCATTTGAAATTTGAAATTTTCAACTTTATGAGAAGTTTTAAAAGACCTTTTACATTTATTAGAAGGCGGGATGGCAGACAAAGCCTTCTGAATTGCATCAGCAATAAAATCTTTTTAATTCACAGGTATATCTTGTATATTAGATGTTGAAGGAACAACAGGCAATGTACTATTACTGATGAACACATTCTCTGCATGTAAAAGCTTATCATGACAACTATTACATACCACAGCTGGAGATATAATCTCCACAAATTTACAACAAATGCACTTAGCTTTGGTAGATCAGGCAGCAGGGTTCCAACAGTGGTTTCTGAGACAGGATCAGATTAAGACATCTTGCAAATATAAGAGAAAAAACAACATATAAAGCAAAATTATCAATTTCCTTATATGGCAGTTTCTGGAATGGGAAAAAAATGCAAACAGCATAGCCCTCTGATAGAGAGAAAGGCAAGAGGCACATAGGAATGGGGTTTTAAATAATGAAAATATTTGGCGCCAAGTATGACGCACAATGCAAACAGAATTTTTTTTTGGCGCTAACAACATCAGGAAATGACACAACCTTGTGAAAGGAACTCGGCATCAACTAAGATGCCAGAAATGACGAATTTTGCATCATCGTACGTAACTTCGCGTCAAAAAATCTTGCGCCAAGAATGACGCAATATACTTTGGCATTTTGCGCCCTTGCAAGCCAAATTTTGCCCGCAAAATTTAATGAAAAACAGTCAATTTGAAAAAAAGACTATACCCCAGGTAAGAAAAAATAATTTCCTAAAAAATGCTTTTCCCAAATATGAAACTAACAGTCTGCAAAAGGAAATATACATAAACCTGACTCATGGTAAATATAAGTACAATACATATATTTAGAACTTTACATTAATACATAAAGTGCCAAACCATAGCAGAGAGTGTCTTAAGTAATGAAAACATACTTACCGAAAGACACCCATCCACATATAGCAGATAGCCAAACCAGTACTAAAACAGTTATCAGTAGAGGTAATGGAATATGAGAGTATATCGTCAATCTGAATAAGGGAGGTAGGAGATGAATCTCTACGACCGATAACAGAGAACCTATGAAAAGATTTCCCGCGAGGAAAACCATAGAATTCAATAGGTGATACTCCCTTCACATCCCTCTGACATTCACTGTACTCTGAGAGGAATCGGGCTTCAAAATGCTGAGAAGCGCATATCAACGTAGAAATCTTAGTACAAACTTACTTTGCCATCTCCATAGGAGGCAAAGTTTGTAAAACTGAATTGTGGGTGTGGTGAGGGGTGTATTTATAGGCATTTTGAGGTTTGGGAAACTTTGCCCCTCCTGGTAGGATTGTATATCCCATATGTCACTAGCTCATGGACTCTTGCCAATTACATGAAAGAAATAAGGGCTAGATTAAAAGTGGCGCAGTATTTTTTTTTTATTTTTGTGTAAGTGAAAACGTAATGTCCTCCCATAGAGATCAATGGAGAAAAAAATGTTTACAGTAAATACATAGTTAAATCTTTTATTTCATATGAATACTGCATAAATATGTTTTATCATCTTTTATCTACTTAATGGAAAAGTAATATATTGCAAATATATATAAGTGTCAATAGAAGGATGGTTTATAGTGCTTGTATAGCTAGCTGGGTTTAATATCCCTTTAAATGTAATATTCAAAATATGCAATATTGGATTTCAAAAATTTGAATCTATATATTTGTATCTATTACGTATCAATTTACTAAATTCCCTACCACATGAACTATTGAACTTCTGAATAGTATTTTCTAAATTGAATTTTACATTCAAAATTTTGAATGTGGATATTCAAATTTATTATGAATATTCAAAACCTAAAGTAACATTCAAATTTCTAATTTTAATCGATATTCTTTCTCATCAACATTCGATTGTCCAAAATGAAAGGACTATTCGTTCTCCCAAACGAATTACAGTTTCAGCACATTGCCTATTTTATATATATATATATATATATATATATATATATATATATATATATATATATATAAAAATAAATAAAAAAATAAAAAAATAAAGTAGGTTAGAAGCACTCTCACAATGCAACAACTATCACTCTCTACCTGGGTGCAAAAATATATATGCATAAAAGATCAGTCAATAAATGCACTCTCTGGATTTGGTAAAAAAAAAACTCTTGAACTTAGTAAAAGAATGGATTTTTTTTTTCAAATCCAGAGAGTGCATTTATTGGAGAGAGAGAGAGGAGAGAGAGAGAAAAAGAAAAAGAAAGAGAAAGAGAAAAAGAAAGAGAAAGAGAAAGAGAAAAAAAGAGAGAAAGAAAGAGAGAGAGAGAAAGAAAGTGACATGAAAACAGAAAGCAGTAACGTTTTGGGTCCACCTGACCCTTAAATCACTTTGATGTATTATTGGTGCTGACGTTTTCCTTTTGGATTTTTCTCTATGTATGAGAGGACCCTTTGGCGTTTGTGCCCCCCATGAGAACATTTAGTGCAAACTAACCTATTTGTGCTGGACCATCTGTTGTGTGTGTATATATATATATATATATATATATATATATATATATAAAGTATATATGTGTATGTAGTGGAACCCAGCACACTACAGCTTAAACAGCGACTGGGGTGCATTTCAATATAATGATAGACAGTCTTATTATACTTATTTTATTGGTATAAACGTTTTTGGGGTCTCCCCTGTCCTCAGATACATAAGAAAAACAAGTCTTTCTTACCACCCTTAAATACATCCTAGTCCCAATGTGTACAGCTCTGCCTAATTGTGTGCAGGGCCACGGCGTCCAACCCACGCATACTGCGCATGCACAAGTGGAGTTACGGATGCCCCCATCAGCCAACTGCAGAAATGCAAAGTGAAAAATTAAAAACAACATAGCGATACATATATAGACACAGACCCACATTCAATCATTACAGCCCTTTCCAGTCAAATAGGTAAATTGTCATATACCATGTACCTTATAAAGCTTATAATTTATTTATTTTTTTATAATATTTATTTGAAACATTTTTATCAGAAAGTGTATATATATAGTGATGTCGCGAACATAAAAATTTGGGTTCGCGAACGGTGAACGCGAACTTCCGCAAATGTTTGTGAACCGGCGAACCGGGCGAACCGCCATAGACTTCAATAGGCAGGCGAATTTTAAAACCCACAGGGACTCTTTCTGGCCACAATAGTGATGGAAACGTTGTTTCAAAGGGACTAACACCTGGACTGTGGCATGCCGGAGGGGGATCCATGGCAAAACTCCCATGGAAAATTACATAGTTGATGCAGAGTCTGGTTTTAATCCATAAAGGGCATAAATCACCTAACATTCCTAAATTGTTTGGAATAACGTGCTTTAAAACATCAGGTATGATGTTGTATCGATCAGGTAGTGTAAGGGTTACGCCCACTTCACAGTGTGCAGTGTAGGTGATATACCTGCCCTGACCATGCTTTGCAGACCAGGTATCAGTGGTCAGATGGACCCTTGCCCCAACACTGTGTGCCAGACATGCCATTATAGCAGACTTATATGGCTTTGGCGTTGCTTTTTGGTAATTAGAAGGCTGCTAAATGCCACTGCGCACCACACGTGTTATATGCCCAGCAGTGAAGGGCTTAATTAGGGAGCATGTAGGGAGCTTGTAGAGTTAATTTTAGCTTAAGTGTAGTGTAGTAGACAACCCAAAGTTTTGATCTAGGCCCATTTTGGTATATTTAATGCCACCATTTCACCGCCAAATGCGATCAAATAAAAAAAAATTGTTCACTTTTTCACAAACTTTAGGTTTCTCACAGAAATTATTTACAAACAACTTATGCAATTATGGCATAAATGGTTGTAAATGCTTCTCTGGGATCCCCTTTGTTCAGAAATAGCAGACTTATATGGCTTTGGCGTTGCTTTTTGGTAATTAGAAGGCTGCTAAATGCCACTGCGCACCACACGTGTTTTATGCCCAGCAGTGAAGGGGTTAATTAGGGAGCATGTAGGCAGCTTGTAGAGTTAATTTTAGCTTAAGTGTAGTGTAGAAGACAACCCAAAGTATTGATCTAGGCCCATTTTGGTATATTTAATGCCACCATTTCACCGCCAAATGCGATCAAATAAAAAAAAATTGTTCACTTTTTCACAAACTTTAGGTTTCTCACAGAAATTATTTACAAACAACTTATGCAATTATGGCATAAATGGTTGTAAATGCTTCTCTGGGATCCCCTTTGTTCAGAAATAGCAGACTTATATGGCTTTGGCGTCGCTTTTAGGTAATTAGAAGGCTGCTAAATGACACTGCGCACCACACATGTTTTATGCCCAGCAGTGAAGGGGTTAATTAGGGAGCATGTAGGCAGCTTGTAGAGTTAATTTTAGCTTAAGTGTAGTGTAGAAGACAACCCAAAGTATTGATCTAGGCCCATTTTGGTATATTTAATGTCACCATTTCACCGCCAAATGCAATCAAATAAAAAAAAAAAAGTTCACTTTTTCACAAACTTTAGGTTTCTCACAGAAATTATTTACAAACAACTTATGCAATTATTGCATAAATGGTTGTAAATGCTTTTCTGGGATCCCCTTTGTTCAGAAATAGCAGACTTATATGGCTTTGGCGTTGCTTTTTGGTAATTAGAAGGCTGCTAAATGCCACTGCGCACCACACGCGTTTTATGCCCAGCAGTGAAGGGGTTAATTAGGGAGCATGTAGGCAGCTTGTAGAGTTAATTTTAGCTTAAGTGTAGTGTAGTAGACAACCCAAAGTATTGATCTAGGCCCATTTTGGTATATTTAATGCCACCATTTCACCGCCAAATGCGATCAAACAAAAGAAAATTGTTCACTTTTTCACAAACTTTAGGTTTCTCACAGAAATTATTTACAAACAACTTATGCAATTATGGCATAAATGGTTGTAAATGCTTCTCTGGGATCCCCTTTGTTCAGAAATAGCAGACTTATATGGCTTTGGCGATGCTTTTTGGTAATTAGAAGGCTGCTAAATGCCACTGCGCACCACACATGTTTTATGCCCAGCAGTGAAGGGGTTAATTAGGGAGCATGTAGGCAGCTTGTAGAGTTAATTTTAGCTTAAGTGTAGTGTAGTAGACAACCCAAAGTATTGATCTAGGCCCATTTTGGTATATTTAATGCTACCATTTCACCGCCAAATGCGATCAAATTAAAAAAAAATTGTTCACTTTTTCACAAACTTTAGGTTTCTCACAGAAATTATTTACAAACAAATTATGCAATTATGGCATAAATGGTTGTAAATACTTCTCTGGGATCCCCTTTGTTCAGAAATAGCAGACTTATATGGCTTTGGCGTTGCTTTTTGGTAATTAGAAGGCTGCTAAATGCCACTGCGCACCACACATGTTTTATGCCCAGCAGTGAAGGGGTTAATTAGGGAGCATGTAGGGAGCTTGTAGAGTTAATTTTAGCTTAAGTGTAGTGTAGTAGACAACCCAAAGTATTTATCTAGGCACATTTTGGTATATTTCATGCCACCATTTCACCGCCAAATGCGATCAAATTTTAAAAAAAACTAAATTTTTTCGCAATTTTAGGATTCTCACTGAAATTATTTACAAACAGCTTGTGCAATTATGGCACAAATGGTTGTAAATGCTTCTCTGGGATCCCCTTTGTTCAGAAATAGCAGACTTATATGGCTTTGGCATTGCTTTCTGGTAATTAGAAGGCCGCTAAATGCTGCTGCGCATCACACGTGTATTATGGCTAGCAGTGAAGGGGTTAATTAGGTAGTTTGTAGGGAGCTTGCAGGGTTAATTTTAGCTTTAGTGTAGAGATCAGCCTCCCACCTGACACATCAGACCCCCTGATCCCTCCCAAACAGCTCCCTTCCCTCCCCCACCCCACAATAGTCCCCGCCATCTTAAGTACTGGCAGAAAGTCTGCCAGTACTAAAATAAAAGGTTTTTTAGCATATTTACATATGCTGTGGTGTAGCATCCCCCCTTAGCCCCCAACCTCCCTGATCCCCCCCAAAACAGCTCTCTAACCCTCCCCATCTGCCTTATTGGCGGCCATCTTGGGTACAGGCAGCTGTCTGCTATTATTTCACAGTCAAAAAAGTGTTTTTTTTTTTTAAATGTACACTACTGTTACACCAGATATGAGTGGTGGCACTGGGCAAGTGGGCACAGTATACACTGTGAGCCTGACACACACGCTGGCAGGCAGGCAGGCAGGCAGGCAACTGCAATTAGATTACACAGGGAAAAAAATCAGACTGATGTTCTAGCCCTAAAAAGGGCTTTTTGGGGTGCTATCCTTACAGCAGAGATCAGATGAGTCCTTCAGGACTGTAGTGGACACTGAATACACTAGCCTAGCTATCGATTTCCCTATTAAATCAGCAGCAGTTACACTGTCCCTCCTCTCACTAAGAATGCAGCTTCCGAATGAATCTAAAATGGATGCTGTCCAGGAGGTGGGAGGGTCTGGGAGGGAGGCTCTGCTGCTGATTGGCTGGAATGTGTCTGCTGACTGTGAGGTACAGGGTCAAAGTTTACTCAATTATGAGGAATAGGGGGCGGACTGATCATCGCATATGTTCGCCGGGAACTATTCGCCGGCTAACTATTCGCGACATCACTATATATATATATATTAGTGTAATAGTTTATGTTGTGTTTGGTGAATTTTTTACACTTTACACTTTACAGGAAGTCTTCACTAGTGCTAAATCATTATGCATAAATTTTGGCCTGTTTACAAATAATTTGCACTCAATGGGTTAACACTAATGAGTGTACTCACTTTTGTTGCCAATGGTTTAGACATTAATGGCTGTGTGTTGAGTTATTTTGAGGGGACAGCAAATTTACACATTTATACAGGCTGTACACTCACTACTTTACATTGTAGCAAATTGTCATTTTTTCAGTGTTGTCACATGAAAAGATATAATAAAATATTTACAAAAATGTGAGGGGTGTACTCACATTTGTGAGATACTGTGGGTATATATACTGTATATATAAATCAAACCACTGCACTCCCTTGCTGTGCAAATCCTCAGGTGCTCAGTCCATAGAAATAGACACACTGGCCTCTAGTTATCAAGGTCTGTCGGACCTGATCCGACAGTGCAGATCAGGTCCGACAAACCTCGCTGAATACGGCGAGCAATACGCTCGCCATATTCAGCATTGCACCAGCAGCTCACAAGAGCTTCTGGTGCAACGCCGCCCCCTGCAGACTCGCGGCCAATAGGCCACCAGCAGGGGGGTGTCAATCAACCCGATCGTACTCGATCGGGTTGATTTCCGGCGATGTCTGTCCGGCTGCTCAGAGCAGACGGACAGGTTATGGAGCAGCGGTCTTTGTGACCGCTGCTTCATAACTGCTGTTTCTGGCAAGCCAGCAGGCTCGCCAGAAACACGGGGCATCAAGCTCCATTCGGAGCTTGATACATATGCCCCACTGTATAGTAAACCAGGCACTCTTGCTTAATTTGAATAAATTATTTATTATCCGGTACAATCCAGTATTCCCTATGTTTTAGTCCTCACATTGGACCTTTGTCAAGAGTACAAATCTGTCAAAACAGTACACAGGTAATCACAAAAAGTTCTACTTACATATTTACAATATCACACATGGGAATACTGGATTGTACCGGATAATGAAGAATTTATTTGAATTAAGCAAGAGTGCCTGGTTTACTATACAGTATATATATATATATATATATATATATATATGGGATTTGCTGCAGCAAAGAAAATTCAAGAACTCCTTGACCACTTACTTAAAGGGACAGTCAACAGCAGAATTTTTGTTGTTTTAAAAGAGAGATAATCCCTTTATTACCCATTCCCCAGTTTTGCATAACAAACACAGTTATAATAATACACGTTTTACCTCTGTAATTACCTTGTATCTAAGCCTCTGCAGACTGCCCCCTTATTTCAGTTCTTTTGACAGACTTGCATTTTAGTCAATCAGTGCTCACTCCTCTGTAAATTCACGTGCGTGAGCTCAATGTTATCTATGTGAAACACATGAACTAATGCCCTCTAGCATTGAAAAACTGTCAAAATGCTTTCAGATTAGAGGCCTTCAAGGTCTACGAAATTAGCACATGAACCTCCTAGGTTTAGCTTTCAACTAAGAATACCAAGAGACCAAAGCAAAATTGGTGATAAAAGTAAATTAGAAGAAAGGGTAAATACAGGGAAAAAAAGAGATGGCAAAGATATCACAGATACTAGAAAGAACTATCATATGCAAAAACCAAAAAAAAATAAGGACTCAAATGTGAGGATAATCTAGTTACAAAAAGTTTTATTGTATGATCAATGTAATTAATTCTACAGTGAAAGTATTGTTTGTGTTTGAAACATTTGTCATCTCAACATAAATAAAGGATTTAAAAAAAAAAAAGTAAATTGGAAAGTTGTTTAAAATGATATGCCTTATTTGAATCATGAAAGTGTTTTTTGGACATGACTGTCCCTTTAAGTGATAAAGGGTCTGGTGGTTTGTTACTTAGGCCACTGGGTTGTACTTGGCCCAAATGTTGCCAGTCTTCCCCTGTGAGTGGTGTAAGGTTACTATAAGATAAACTGAGACATAAATAGAAGAAGGATCAATAGGTTGGCTTTCTATTTCCATATTTTCTTATGGCAAGTATAGTATACAAGTTCCAGTTAGATATGCAAGGGGTGTTTGGTTAAAATTATGGGTCAAGAGTTAGGGATTAGATATAGTTTGAGGAATAGCTTTAATTTTATTGCTGTTACAGAGTACTAAAAGTAATGTTTCACATTATTCATTAATACATTAAATACATTTAAAGAATTGAATATAATTACATGGAATACTGTCTTTAATTTTTAAAAGATGTGTAGTAATGTATTTCTCCCAGTAGATGGAGACAAAACAATGTCTGTACATATTAAGACATTTGAATAAAAAGCAATGGATTAAGGTTGTTGCCTTCGTAGTTATCTGACTGTATCTGCTAATTTAATTTTACCTAATGTAAAATAGTACATTTTAAATATTATGACAAACATGACAGCTGGTTATTACATAGACCATTATGTACAAAGTAACAAGTATATGAAAGAAAAATATATTTTTGTGAAAAGTCATTTTAAACCCTTCCAGCAGATATATTAGGTACAAATACACCTAAGGAATTAAACTAAGAAACCATGTATATTAATTTGCATTTTTACATATATATATATATATATATATATATATATATATATATATATATATATATATATATATATATATACACACACACACATATATATAGATATATATATATATATACACACACACACACATATATATAGATATATATATATATATATACACACACATATATATAGATATATATATATATATATACACACACACACACATATATATAGATATATATATATATATATACATACAGTATATATATATATATATATATATATATATACACTCTACTGTTATTATATAGAGAGAGGAGGCAAAAGGTTTATCATATCTCCAGTAAATCAATACAAATTCCCATAGTTCTGGATAAATGAGGAACAGTAGCCA
>NC_069505.1:533963511-534001011 GCF_027579735.1 Bombina bombina | reverse complement strand
TATAATTTAAATCTAACAAAATAAATTAACTCTTATTATATAAAGTATTCCTATTTAAAGCTAAATACTTACCTGTAAAATAAACCCTAATATAGCTACAATATAAATAATAATTATATTGTAGCTATTTTAGGATTTATATTTATTTTACAGGTAACTTTGTATTTATTTTAACCAGGTACAATAGCTATTAAATAGTTAAGAACTATTTAATAGCTAAAATAGTTAAAATAATTACAAAATCACCTGTAAAATAAATCCTAACCTAAGTTACAATTAAACCTAACACTACACTATCAATAAATTAATTAAATAAAATACCTACAATTACCTACAATTAAACCTAACAATACACTATCAATAAATTAATTAAATACAATATCTACAAATAAATACAATGAAATAAACTAACTAAAGTACAAAACATAAAAAAGAACTAAGTTACAAAAAAATAAAAAAAAATATTTACAAACATTAGAAAAATATTACAACAATTTTAAACTAATTACACCTACTCTAAGCCCCCTAATAAAATAACAAAGCCCCCCAAAATAAAAAAATGCCCTACCCTATTCTAAATTAAAAAAGTTCAAAGCTCTTTTACCTTACCAGCCCTGAACAGGGCCCTTTGCGGGGCATGCCCCAAAGAATTCAGCTCTTTTGCCTGTAAAAAAAACACATACAATACCCCCCCCAACATTACAACCCACCACCCACATACCCCTAATCTAACCCAAACCCCCCTTAAATAAACCTAACACTAAGCCCCTGAAGATCTTCCTACCTTATCTTCACCATACCATGTTCACCGATCCGTCCTCGGAAGTCTTGATCCAAGCCTCGGAAGTGTTGATCCAAGCCCAAGCGGGGGGCTGAAGAGTGACGTCCATCCTCGGGCTGAAGTCTGGATCCAAGCGGCGGCTGAAGAATTGGATCAGCCAATCGGATTGAACTTGATTCTGATTGGCTGATTCCATCAGCCAATCAGAATTTTCCCACCTTAATTCCGATTGTAGAATCCTATCAGCCAATCGGAATTCGAGGGACGCCATCTTGGATGACGTCATTTAAAGAAACCGTCATTCGGCGAGTAGGCGTCGGTTGAAGAGGTTGGATCCGCGTCGGTTCGAAAGAAGAAGAAGATGGCTCCGCTCCGCTGCAGAAGAAAGAAGATTGAAGATGCGGCTTGATAGAAGACTTCATCCTGATGATGGACTTCCGACTTCAACCCGATGATGGATTTCTTCAGCCGCCGCTTGGATCCAGACTTCAGCCCGAGGATGGACGTCACTCTTCAGCCCCCCGCTTGGGCTTGGATCAACACTTCCGAGGCTTGGATCAAGACTTCCGAGGACGGATCGGTGAACCTGGTATGGTGAAGATAAGGTAGGAAGATCTTCAGGGGCTTAGTGTTAGGTTTATTTAAGGGGGGTTTGGGTTAGATTAGGGGTATGTGGGTGGTGGGTTGTAATGTTGGGGGGGGGGGTATTGTTTGTGTTTTATTTACAGGCAAAAGAGCTGAATTCTTTGGGGCATGCCCCACAAAGGGCCCTGTTCAGGGCTGGTAAGGTAAAAGAGCTTTGAACTTTTTTTATTTAGAATAGGGTAGGGCATTTTTTTATTTTGGGGGTCTTTGTTATTTTATTAGGGGGCTTAGAGTAGGTGTAATTAGTTTAAAATTGTTGTAATATTTTTCTAATGTTTGTAAATATTTTTTTATTTTTTGTAACTTAGTTCTTTTTTATTTTTCGTACTTTAGTTAGTTTATTTCATTGTATTTATTTGTAGATATTGTATTTAATTAATTTATTGATAGTGTAGTGTTAGGTTTAATTGTAGGTAATTGTAGGTATTTTATTTAATTAATTTATTGATAGTGTAGTGTTAGGTTTAATTGTAACTTAGGTTAGGATTTATTTTACAGGTGATTTTGTAATTATTTTAACTATTTTAGCTATTAAATAGTTCTTAACTATTTAATAGCTATTGTACATGGTTAAAATAAATACAAAGTTACCTGTAAAATAAATATAAATCCTAAAATAGCTACAATATAATTATAATTTATATTGTAGCTATATTAGGGTTTATTTTACAGGTAAGTATTTAGCTTTAAATAGGAATAATTTATTTAATAAGAGTTAATTTATTTCGTTAGATTTAAATTATATTTAACTTAGGGGGCTGTTAATGTTAGGGTTAGACTTAGCTTTAGGGGTTAATCCATTTATTACAGTAGCGGCGAGATTCGGTCGGCAGATTAGGGGTTAATAATTGAAGGTAGGTGTCGGCGATGTTAGGGAGGGCAGATTAGGGGTTAATACTATTTATTATAGGGTTATTGAGGCGGGAGTGAGGCGGATTAGGGGTTAATAACTTTATTATAATAGCGGCGTGGTCCGGTCGGCAGATTAGGGGTTAATAAATGTAGGCAGGTGAAGGCGACGTTGTGGGGGGCAGATTAGGGGTTAATTAATATAATATAGGGGTCGGCGGTGCTAGGGGCAGCAGATTAGGGGTACATAGGTATAATGTAAGTAGCGGCGGTTTACGGAGCGGCAGATTAGGGGTTAAAAATAATATGCAGGGGTCAGCGATAGCGGGGGCAGCAGAATAGGGGTTAATAAGTGTAAGGTTAGGGGTGTTTAGACTCGGGGTACATGTTAGGGTGTTAGGTGCAGACGTAGGAAGTGTTTCCCCATAGAAAACAATGGGGCTGCGTTAGGAGCTGAACGCGGCTTTTTTGCAGGTGTTAGGTTTTTTTTCAGCTCAAACTGCCCCATTGTTTTCTATGGGGGAATCGTGCACGAGCACGTTTTTGAAGCTGGCCGTGTCCGTAAGCACCGCTGGTATCGAGAGTTGCAGTGGCGTTAAATTATGCTCTACGCTCCCTTTTCTCTTGTTAAGTGTATCCAGTCCATGGATCATCCATTACTTGTGGGATATTCTCCTTCCCAACAGGAAGTTGCAAGAGGATCACCCACAGCAGAGCTGCTATATAGCTCCTCCCCTAACTGCCATATCCAGTCATTCTCTTGCAACTCTCAACAAAGATGGACATAGTAAGAGGAGAGTGGTGTATTAGAGTTAGTTTCTTAACTTCAATCAAAAGTTTGTTATTTTTAAATGGTACCGGAGTGTACTGTTTTATCAAAGGCAGCATTAGAAGAAGAATCTGCCTGTGATTTCTATGATCTTAGCAGAAGTAACTAAGATCCATTGCCGTTCTCACATTTTCTGAGGAGTGAGGTAACTTCAGAGAGGGAATGGCGTGCAGGTTTTCCTGCAATACGGTATGTGCAGTAAACATATTTCTAGGGATGGAACTTGCTAGAAAAATGCTGCTGATACCGGATTAATGTAAGTTAAGCCTAAATGTAGTGATTTAATAGCGACTGGTATCAGGCTTATTAACAGAGATACATACTCTTATAAAAGTGTAATATAAAACGTTTGCTGGCATGTTTAATCGTTTTTATATATGCTTTGGTGATAAAACTTATTCGGGCCTAGTTTTTTCCACATGGCTGGCTTTATTTTTGCTAGAAACAGTTTTCCTGAGGCTTTTCACTGTTATAGTATAAAAGTTACAGTTGGTGCAGTTAAAAATACAAACTGTGACATTCAGCTTCCCTCAGCAGTCCCCTGCATGCTATAGGACATCTCTGATGGGCTCAAAAGGCTTCAAAAGTAGGAGCTGTGGCAGTTTAAAAAACATATTTTTCGTTTTGTTAATCTGTTTTTTGTATTAAGGGGTTAATCATCCATTTGCAAGTGGGTGCAATGCTCTGCTAACTTGTTACATACACTGTAAAAACTTTGTTAGTGTAACTGCCTTTTTTCACTGTTATTTCAAATTTTGCCAAAATTTGTTTCTCTTAAAGGCACAGTAACGTTTTTTATATTGCTTGTTAACTTTGTTTAAAGTGTTTTCCAAGCTTGCTAGTCTCATTGCTAGTCTGTACAAACATGTCTGACACTACGGAAACTACTTGTTCATTATGTTTAAAAGCCATGGTGGAGCCCCATAGGAGAATGTGTACTAAATGTATTGATTTCACCTTAAACAGTAAAGATCAGTCTTTATCTATAAAAGAATTGTCATCAGAGGGGTCTGTCGAGGGGGAAGTTATGCCGACTAACTCTCCCCACGTGTCGGACCCTTCGCCTCCCGCTCGAGGGACGCACGCTAATATGGCGCCAAGTACATCAGGGATGCCCATAGCGATTACTTTGCAGGACATGGCTGCAATCATGAATAATACCCTGTCACAGGTATTAGCAAGATTGCCTGAATTGAGAGGCAAGTGCGATAGCTCTGGGGTTAGACGAGATACAGAGCGCGTAGATGCTGTAAGAGCCATGTCTGATACTGTGTCACAATATGCAGAACCTGAGGACGGAGAGCTTTAGTCTGTGGGTGACATCTCTGAATCTGGGAGACCTGATTCAGAGATTTCTAATTTTAAATTTAAGCTTGAGAACCTCTGTGTGTTACTTGGGGAGGTATTAGCTGCTCTGAATGAATGACACATTTGCAGTGCCAGAGAAATTGTGTAGGCTGGATAAATACTATGCAGTGCCGGTGAGTACTGATGTTTTTCCAATCCCTAAAAGGCTTACAGAAATTATTAGTAAGGAGTGGGATAGACCCGGTGTGCCCTTTTCCCCACCTCCTATATTTAGAAAAATGTTTCCAATAGATGCCACTACACGGGACTTATGGCAGACAGTCCCTAAGGTGGAGGGAGCAGTTAATACTTTAGCAAAGCGTACCACTATCCCGGTTGAGGACAGTTTTTGTTTTGCTTTTTCAGATCCAATGGATAAAAAATTAGAGGGTTACCTTAAGAAAATGTTTATTCAACAAGGTTTTATTTTACAGCCCCTTGCATGCATTGTGCCTGTCACTGCTGCGGTGGCTTTCTGGTTTGAGGCCCTGGAAGAGGCCATCCATACAGCTCCATTGACTGAAATTATTTACAAGCTTAGAACACTTAAGCTAGCTAATTCATTTGTTTCTGATGCCATTGTTCATTTGACTAAACTAACGGCTAAGAATTCCGGATTCGCCATCCAGGCGCGTAGGGCGCTATGGCTTAAATCCTGGTCAGCTGATGTGACTTCAAAGTCTAAATTACTTAACATTCATTTCAAGGGGCAGACCTTATTCGGGCCTGGTTTGAAAGAAATTATTGCTGACATTAATGGAGGTAAGGGTCATACCCTTCCTCAGGACAGGGCCAAATCAAGGGCCAAACAGTATAATTTTTGTGCCTTTCGAAATTTCAAGGCAGGTGCAGGAAAACAAGAGGGAACTTTTCCTCAATCTAAGCAGGCCTGGAAACCTACCCAGTCCTGGAACAAGGGCAAGCAGGCCAGAAAGCCTGCTGCTGCCTCCAAGACAGCATGAAGGAGCGGCCCCCTATCCGACAACGGATCTAGTAGGGGGCAGACTCTCTCTCTTCGCCCAGGCGTGGGCAAGAGATGTTCAGGATCCCTGGGCGTTGGAGATCATATCTCAGGGATATCTTCTGGACTTCAAAGCTTCTCCCCCACAAGGGAGATTTCACCTTTCAAGATTATCTGCAAACCAGATAAAGAAAGAGGCATTCCTAAGCTGCGTGCAAGACCTCCTTGTAATGGGAGTGATCCATCCAGTTCCGCGGACGGAACAAGGACAGGGGTTTTATTCAAATCTGTTTGTGGTTCCCAAAAAAGAGGGAACCTTCAGACCAATTTTGGATCTAAAGATCCTAAACAAATTCCTCAGAGTTCCATCATTCAAGATGGAAACTATTCGAACCATTTACACTGTGGTCAGTACATGACCACAGTGGACTTAAAGGATGACTACCTTCACATTCCGATCCACAAGAATCCTCATCGGTTCCTGAGGTTTGCCTTTCTAGACAGGCATTACCAGTTTGTAGCTCTTCCCTTCGGGTTGGCTACAGCCCCAAGAATTTTTACAAAGGTTCTGGGCTCACTTCTGGCGGTTCTAAGACCGCGAGGCATAGCGGTGGCTCCTTACCTAGACGACATCCTTATACAGGCGTCAAGCTTTCAAATTGCCAAGTCTCATACAGAGATCGTTCTGGCATTTCTGAGTTCGCATGGGTGGAAAGTGAACGAAAAAAAGAGTTCTCTATCTCCTCTCACAAGGGTTTCCTTCCTAGGGACTCTGATAGATTTTATAGAAATGAAAATTTACCTGACGGAGTCCAGGTTATCAAAACTTCTAAATGCTTGCCGTGTTCTTCACTCCATTCCGCGCCCCACGGTGGCTCAGTGCATGGAAGTAATCGGCTTAATGGTAGCGGCGATGGACATAGTGCCATTTGCGCGCCTGCATCTCAGACCGCTGCAATTATGCATGCTCAGTCAGTGGAATGGGGATTACACAGATTTGTCCCTTCTACTAAATCTGGATCAGGAAACCAGAGATTCTCTTCTCTGGTGGTTATCTCGGGTCCATCTGTCCAAAGGTATGACCTTTCGCAGGCCAGATTGGACCATTGTAACAACAGACGCCAGCCTTCTAGGTAAGCGTGCAGTCTGGAACTCCCTGAAGGCTCAGGGTTCATGGACTCAGGAGGAGAAACTCCTCCCAATAAATATTCTGGAGTTAAGAGCAATATTCAATGCTCTTCTAGCTTGGCCTCAGTTAGCAACACTGAGGTTCATCAGATTTCAGTCGGACAACATCACGACTGTGGCTTACATCATCCATCAAGGGGGGACCAGGAGTTCCCTAGCGATGTCAGAATTCTCCAAGATAATTCACTGGGCAGAGACTCACTATTGCCACCTATCAGCGATCCATATCCCAGGGGTAGAGAACTGGGAGGCGGATTTTCTAAGTCGTCAGACTTTTCATCCGGGGGAGTGGGAACTCCATCTGGAGGTGTTTGCTCAATTGGTTCTCCGTTGGGGCAAACCAGAACTGGATCTCATGGCGTCTCGCCAGAACGCCAAGCTTCCTTGTTACGGATCCAGGTCCAGGGACCCAGAAGCGGCACTGATAGATGCTCTAGCAGCGCCTTAGTTCTTCAACCTGGCCTATGTGTTTCCTCTGCTCCCTCGTCTGATTGCCAAAATCAAACAGGAGAGAGCATCGGTGATATTGATAGCGCCTGCGTGGCCACGCAGGACCTGGTATGCAGACCTAGTGGACATGTCATCCTTTCCACCATGGACTCTGCCTCTGAGACAAGACCTTCTAATACAAGGTCCTTTCAATCATCCGAATCTACTTTCTCTGAGACTGACTGAATGGAGATTGAACGCTTGATCCTATCAAAGCGTGGCTTCTCCGAGTCAGTAATTGATACCTTAATACAGGCACGAAAGCCTGTCACCAGGAAAATTTACCACAAGATTTGGCGTAAATATCTTCATTGGTGTGAATCCAAGAATTACTCATGGAGTAGGGTTAGGATTCCTAGGATATTGTCCTTCCTCCAAGAGGGTTTGGACAAAGGACTATCAGCTAGTTCTTTAAAGGGACAGATTTCTGCTCTGTCTATTCTTTTACACAAGCGTCTGGCAGAAGTTCCAGACGTTCAGGCATTTTGTCAGGCTTTAGTTAGAATTAAGCCTGTGTTTAAACCTGTTGCTCCCCCATGGAGCTTAAACTTGGTTCTTAAAGTTCTTCAAGGGGTTCCGTTTGAACCCCTTCATTCTATTGATATCAAACTTCTATCATGGAAAGTTCTTTTTCTGATGGCTATTTCCTCGGCTCGAAGAGTCTCTGAGTTATCTGCCTTACATTGTGATTCTCCTTATCTGATCTTTCAGTCAGATAAAGTAGTTCTGCGTACAAAACCTGGGTTTTTACCTAAGGTGGTTTCTAACAAGAATCTCAATCAATCAAGAGATTGTTGTTCCATCATTATGCCCTAATCCTTCTTCAAAGAAGGAACGTCTTTTGTATAATCTAGACGTAGTCTGTGCATTGAAGTTTTTACTTGCAGGCTACTGAAAATTTTCGCCAAACATCTCACCTGTTTGTTATTTACTCTGGACAGAGGAGAGGTCAAAAGGCCTCGGCAACCTCTCTTTCTTTTTGGCTTCGGAGTATAATCCGTTTAGCATATGAGACTGCTGGACAGCAGCCCCCTGAAAGAATTACAGCTCATTCTACTAGAGCTGTGGCTTCTACCTGGGCCTTTAAAAATCAGGCCTCTGTTGAACAGATTTGCAAGGCTGCGACTTGGTCTTCGCTTCATACCTTTTCAAAATTTTACAAATTTGATACTTTTGCTAATTCGGAGGCTGTTTTTGGGAGAAAGGTTCTACAGGCAGTGGTTCCTTCCATTTAAGTTCCTGCCTTGTCCCTCCCATCATCCGTGTACTTAAGCTTTGGTATTGGTATCCCACAAGTAATGGATGATCCGTGGACTGGATACACTTAACAAGAGAAAACATAATTTATGCTTACCTGAAAAATGTATTTCTCTTGTAGTGTATCCAGTCCACGGCCCGCCCTGTCCTTTTAAGACAGGTCTAAATTTTAATTAAACTTCAGTCACCACTGCACCCTATGGTTTCTCCTTTCTCGGCTTGTTTCGGTCGAATGACTGGATATGGCAGTTAGGGGAGGAGCTATATAGCAGCTCTGCTGTGGGTGATCCTCTTGCAACTTCCTGTTGGGAAGGAGAATATCCCACAAGTAATGGATGATCCGTGGACTGGATACAGTACAAGAGAAATACATTTATCAGGTAAGC
The DNA here is from genome assembly GCF_027579735.1 of Bombina bombina. Classification (NCBI taxonomy): domain Eukaryota; kingdom Metazoa; phylum Chordata; class Amphibia; order Anura; family Bombinatoridae; genus Bombina; species Bombina bombina. The sequence goes on along the minus strand of NC_069505.1, from coordinate 533,992,279 downwards.
ATAAATTATGTTTTTGGAGCCTAACACACTGAAAACCCTGCCATTCTGTGAACTCTAAATACCAGCGGTATTTAAAAGGTGCGGCCAGAAAAAAGCATGCGTAGCTAACGCACCCCCTTGGCCGCAAAACTCCAAATCTAGGCGTATGAGTCCACAGATTATCATCATTACTTATGAGATATTCACCTCCTGGTCAGCAGGAGGAAGCAAAGAGCACCACAGCAGAACTGTTAAATAGCTCCTCTCTTCCCTCCCACTCCAGTCATTCTCTTTGCCTACGTTAGTGATAGGAAGAGTTAAAGTGAGGTGTTAGTATAGATTCTTCAATCAAGAGTTTATTATTTTAAAGTAGTGCAAGATTGTGCTGCTTTGTTCTAGGGTGTAGCCGTAGTCCATATCAGTCTCTTCAGTAGAGCTTTTGGTGGCTTTAGAGCAATAGGAACTTGTGGGACATAATTCTCACTGCGCCTCCTATACATTTATGCTGCCCTAATCCAGATAGCCTAAGCACATTTAACTCAGGCTTATCTTATTCCACAGGGCTCTGGGAGGGAGAGGACCTCTTAAACCTGCTGGACTGTCCTGCTGTCGGATAGCATTTAAGGTAAGTGCTAACTTTGTTCATTCTGGGAAGTAGACTCAGAGGAAAGTGGGCATTTGAACTTTATTTAAAACTTACATAAGACTCATTCAAGGCCTCTTATGTTGGGACATTAATCCCTCTTATATTAGAGGGTTTTTGGAGACAGCCATGAATACAGGCACTGGGGCTGGGAGAAATATGGCTTGTAGACCCTTGCCGTATTTTAAAATTTTTGTAAGCCTGCAATAGGTAAGCAGGCTGAAAAAAGGGTTTTGGCTCATTTTATTATGTATGGTGGTTGCGGTTCCTATTAAACTTTTACTCCGATAACGGGTAATGTGTTTTTAAAAGTTACGCCCATGATGGGCAGGGCTATAGTTTCGCGCGTTGCCTTTAGATCATTGTGAAGTACTCAGCCGACATAAGTGGACGTCTGCACACGTGGCTCTACTACCGCATCTCTTTCTGTCCATTTAGGCAAGCGGTTGTAGCGTTTTTGTGCCCCTGGGTATCCGGATCGTTTTCAGATAAGCTACAAGTGTTCCGGCCAGGGAATGAGTCTGTTTGGCAGGTAGGCATCTCAGCAGAGTTGCTGAGGTGAATGGATGTCTGAATTTACTTTTGTTTAACTGCTGAGGTACGTTTTTATCTAATGCAGTAAAAAAGTTGGTGTTTAAAATTTAAAGGCACAGTGTCGTTTTGTTTTTCCTTTTTTTATGACATCAAATTTTTTGAGAACAATTTGATTATCTTTTTCTTTGAGCATATATTTCTTATATAGTATAAAGGGTTACCTTTGTAAGCTCTTAGAGACAGTAACGTTTTTGAATTAAAAAAAAAAAAAAAAAAAAGATTTTTTATTTTTTCTTATTGTACTTTAGTATGGACAAAGGAGCCGTGCAAAATGTTACTTGCTCCATGTGTTTGGATGCTAATGTGGAACCACCAATCCCTTTCTGTCCCTCATGTATTGAGAGGGCTTTGAGTTATAGTGAAAAGATTTTTCCTGAGCAAAATTTTTCAAAAGCGGATGCTTCTCAGGAGTATAATGATGAGATTCAGCGTATGCCGCGGCTTTCTCCCCAAGCGTCCCAAGATTTAACGCCCGCACAAGCAGTGCCCTGTACTTCTGCTCTAGCGCCTGCTGGAGTTACCTTAAAAGACATAGCTGCGCTTATGTCTTCCACAATTTTTGATGCGTTGTCTGCCTTTCCTATGCTACAAGGCAAACGTAAGAGGAAGGACAACCATGTTGTCAGTGAGGTTTCTGATACAATGGTGGCAATCTCGGATGTACCCTCCCAGGGGAACTGAGATGGTGGGTATGGAGGTTCTATCAGAAGGTGAGATTTCAGACTCAGATGGTTCATTGCCTTTGACTGATTCAGAGGTTGTATCTTTCAGGTTTAAACTAGAACACCTCCGCCTGTTAATTAGGGAGGTTTTGGTTACCTTAGACGACTGTGATTCTACAGTAGTGGCCGCTCCTGCGAAGTCGAGTAAATTGGACAGATATTTTGAAGTTCCCTCTTACTCAGACGTTTTTCCAGTACCGATGCAAACTTCGGAGATTATTTCCAAGGAATGGGAGAGACCAGGTATTCCCTTTTCCCCATCTCCTATTTTCAAGAAGATGTTTCCTATAGCGGACCCTATCAGGGAAGCTTGGCAGATGGTTCCTAAGGTAGATAAAGCTATTTCCACCCTAGCCAAGCGAACTACTATTCCCATTGAGGATAGTTGTGCTTTTAAAGATCCCATAGACAAGAAGTTGGAGGGTCTACTTAAAAAGATTTATGTTCACCAGGGTCTGCTATTGCAGCCGGCTGCGTGCATTGCTACGGTCACTAGTGCAGCAGCTTATTTGTTTGATGCTCTGTCTGAGTCTCTCAGAACTGAGACCACTTTAGAGGAGATCCAAGATAGGATTAAAGCTCTGAAGTTGGCTAATGCCTTTATTACGGATGCTTCTCTGCAAATTACTAAATTGGCAGCTAAGAGTTCAGGGTTTTCTATCCTAGCCCACAGAGCCTTATGGTTAAAACACTGCGGACGTATCATCCAAGTCTAAGCTTCTAGCAATTCCTTACAAGGGGAAGACCTTGTTTGGACCGGGCTTGAAGGAAATTATCTCTGATATCACGGGAGGTAAGGGTCATCTCCTTCCTCAGGATAAGAGAAATAAACAAAAAGGTTGACAAAGTAATTTTCGTTCCTTTCAAAATTTCATGGGAAATTCTTTCTTTTCCTCCTCTAAACAGGAAGGAAACTATTTGCAATCTAAGCCTACTTGGAAACCCAACCAGCCTTGGAACAAGGGTAAACAATCCAAGAAGCCTGCTGTTGAATCCAAAACAGCATGAAGGGCATGCCTCCGATCCAGGACCGGATCTGGTAGGGGGCAGGCTCTCATTCTTCGTTCAGGCTTGAGTTCGGGACGTTCAGGATCCCTGGGCGGTAGAAATAGTGTCTCAGGGATACAAACTGGAGTTCAAGATTTTTCCTCCCAGAGGAAGATTTCTTCTTTCAAGATTATCTGCAAACCAGATAAGAAAGAGACATTCTTACATTGTGTAAGAGACCTCTCCTCCCTGGGAGTAATTGTTCCCGTTCCAGTACAGGAACAGGGGTAGGGTTTTTATTCAAATCTGTTTGTGGTTCCCAAAAAAGAGGGAACCTTCAGACCTATATTAGACCTCAAGGCCTAGTTTTAGAGTTTGGCGTTAGCCGTCAAAAGCAGCGTTAAGGGATCCTAACGCTGCTTTTTACCGCCCGCTGGTATTTAGAGTCAGGCAGGAAAGGGTCTACTGCTCACTTCCCTACCGCGATTCCAGGCTACCGCAGATCCCCTTACGCCAATTGCGTATCCTATCTTTTCAATGGGATCTGCCTAACGCCGGTATTTGGAGTCTTGGGAGAAGTGAGCGGTAGACCCTTTACCGACAACACTCCTACCGACAAAAAAAGTCAGTAGTTAAGAGCTTTATGGGCTAACGCGGGAATATAAAGCTCTTAACTACTGTGCTACAAAGTACACTAACACCCATAAGCTACCTATGTACCCCTAAACCGAGGCCCCCCCCACATCGCCGCCACTCTAAAACATTTTTTTAACCCCTAATCTGCCTACCGGACACCGCCGCCACCTACATTATACCTATGAACCCTTAATCTGCTGCCCCTAACATCTCCGACCCTTATATTATATTTATTAACCCCTAATCTGCCCCCCCCAACGTCGCCGCTACCTAACTACACTTATTAACCCCTAATCTGCCGACTGGACCTCGCCGCCACTATAATGTATTAACCCCTAAACTGCTGCACTCCCGCCTTGCAAACACTAGAATAAATTGTATTAACCCCTAATCTGCCCTCCCTAACATCGCCGCCACCTATCTACAATTATTAACCCCTAATCTCCCGCTGCAACGTCGCCGCTACTATAATAAAGTTATTAACCCCTAAACCTAACTCTAACCCTAACACCCTCCTAACATAAATATAATTTAAAATAAATGAAATAATATTCCTAAAATTAACTAAATTATTCCTATTTAAAACTAAATACTTACCTATCAAATAAACCCTAATATAGCTGCAATATAAATAATAATTACATTGTAGCTATTTTAGGATTTATATTTATTTTACAGGCAACTTTGTATTTATTTTAACTAGTTACAATAGCTATTAAATAGTTAATAACTATTTAATAGCTACCTAGTTAAAATAAGTACAAAATTACCTGTAAAATAAATCCTAACCTAAGTTACAAATACATCTAACACTACACTTTCAATAAATTAATTAAATAAATTACCTACAATTAGCTAAATTAAAATACAATAAAATAAACTATTCTATAATACAAAAAAAAACACTAAATTACAAAAAATAAAAAAGAATTACAAGAAGTTTAAACTAATTACACCTAATCTAAGCCACCTAATAAAATAAAAAAGCCCCCCAAAATAAAAAAATGCCCTACCCTATTCTAAACTACCAAAGTAACCAGCTCTTTTACCAGCCCTTAAAAGGGCTTTTTGCCGCATTGCCCCAAAGTAATCAGCTCTTTTGCCTGAAAATAAAAATACAATACCCCCCCCAACATTTCAACCCACCACCCACATACCCCTACTCTAAGATACAAAATAAACCTGCTCAACGGAGCGCCCCTGGGGTATGTAAAAACAAATCCAAATCTATAATAGGCACTGATGGAGTGAGGGTATATATGAAAAGTGATATAAAAATATAAATAGCATCCTAGGCGGCAAATAAATGTTCCCAGTGCGCACACGCACAAATAGCAACAGTTCATCCAATGTAGGGAAAAATAAGCGCTCCAAGCCCACAGATGTATAAAAATTCAATATTTATTCCAAACTTTGTTAAAATCATACAAGATTAGTTAAAAAGTGGTAAGCACAGTAGTGCAAAAACAAGTTGAAGAACAGGTGCAAAAAACAGCAAACGTTTCGTGCTCCACGCACTTGGTCACTGCTAATTGATGCACCTGTTCAATGCTCCTTTTATACCAAAAACCTTAAAGTGATATCACAAAATTTCATTAACTTGTATTTTGCCATTCTGCAAGGGAGCCTATGACAAGAAACATTTTGTTCATATACATAAAATGTTATTTTATGAATATACAAGTTGATTCATATTTGTTAATGTGTGTCTATGTCTTATGAAAAAAATCTCTTATACACAATTATTAGATCTTTACTTCTATAGGAAAAAGTATGTACATAGCTTTATGAGACATATATCTTAAGAATTAGATGTGATCAGAGCCATGTTTCTATTGAGATTTAATTTAAACTATTATATTATTAAAATCCTAAATTTAAACAGTTTGAACTCTGATATGCAATAAATGAGCCTATGACAAGACACTAAGTTCCATAAACATCAAAATGAGTGTATGCATAACAATCTATGTTTTCTCATAAAAGAAAAATAAAGTTAGAAGTAATAGTGAGAAATCGACTCTTATCAACATATTTTCTTATTTTTTCATTCTTTTTATAGAAATGAGCCCATGACAAGAGTCATACCTCTAAATTCAAAAATTTACTTAAACATGAAATGGTTAAACAGAAAATAGGATACTTATTATTTGGTAAATAAGTCTAAGTCACTTCTCATGTTAAGGCCCTCAGGATGTGTGGTCTGTAGATTGAACATCCACATAACTTCTCTTTTGTCAAGTGTTTTCTCTCTATCACCTCCTCTTCTCCATAGTGGGACACAATCTATCCCCTGTAGGATAAGAGCAGATGTGTCTGCGTTATGTAGTACCTTAAAATGCCTTGATACAGGTGTGTCTGAGTCCTCATCCTCTATGGAGCGCAAGTGCTCCAAAAACCTCTCTTTTAGCGGTCTCTTTGTTTTTCCTGTGTATTGTTTGTGGCAAATTTTACATGTGAGAAGATAAACTACATGAGTGGTTGAACAGTTGATATAATGATGTATCTTAGAAGTCTTATTGGTAATGGTGGAATTAAATTCCTCTCCTTCCTTAACAAAATCACAAGTGGTGCATATAGGGCGTCTACACTTATAAAAACCCTTTCTCTGTTTTAACCAGCAAGATGTTCTATTGGTTCTTACATCTAATGGAGAAATGAAATTTGCTATCGTTTTACCTATTCTAGATACAAAATCGCAACCCTCTTTGAGAATCTCCTTAAGGATAGGGTCTGAGTACAAAATAGGTATGGAATCTTTAATAATATTGCACACCTTAGTGTATTCCATACTATAAGTTGTAATGAATTTAATCTTGCTATTTTTTGATGTTCTTTTCTGTTTATTTCTATATTTCAGCAAGTCTTGTCTGGGAGTTAAATCTACACTAGATTTTGCCTCTTTCAGCAACTTCTCACTGTAGCCTCTATCCATTAACCTTTTTGTTGCTTCTTCTGACTTCGCCTGATATTCAACCTCATTAGTGCAATTTCTTTTAATTCTGGTATATTCCCCCTTAGGGATACCGTTCACAACATGTCTTGGATGGCATGAATTGTACTTAAGGATAGTATTCCCAGCTGTAGACTTCCTATATATAGTAGTCTCAACAGTATTTTTGTCTGTGCTCATTAATGTGATATCAAGAAAATGTATTTCTTTTTCACTCTGCTCACTAGTAAATTTTAAATTAAAGTTGTTATTGTTCAAATATTTACAAAAATCCTCTGCCTCTTGCTGATCTCCCTCAAACACAAACAACAGATCATCTATATATCTGTAAAACTGGATAATCCTATCCTTGAAGGGATTTCTATCTCCAAAGACGTGGGACAGCTCCCACCAACCCATAAAAAGGTTGGCATATGAGGGGGCGAATTTGGCCCCCATGGCTGTCCCACGTCTCTGGAGATAAAAGCTGTTCTGAAACAGAAAAAAATTATGGCTCAAAAGATATTCAATTGCCCTTAATATAAAGATTTTAGTAGGAGATGTAAAATTTGTATTCTGTTCCAAAAAGTGTTCTATTGCTTCTATTCCCTTCTCGTGTTGTATAGTTGTATACAATGAGGAGACATCTGCTGTAATAAATCTATATGTGGATTTCCATTTTAGATTTTGTATTTTGTTTAGAAGGGCCGTAGTGTCCTGTATATAACTAGGCAAATCCCTAACTAGGGGTTGTAAAAATGAATCAATTAACTCTGACATGGGTTCATTCAAAGAATCAATGCCCGCTATGATGGGTCTACCCTGTGGGCTCTGAAGATTCTTGTGCGTTTTAGGAAGGTAATGAAAAACAGGAATGACTGGCAATTTTGGAATAATCCTTTCCTGGACTGATTTATTTATGATGTGATTATATCTTGCATACAAAACAAGATTAGTCAGTTCATTCCTGTATTTCACTGTGGGGTTGTCACTCAATTTAATATACACTTCCCTGTCATTTAATTGTCTCATGGATTCTGCAACATAGTCATCCTTATTAAGGACGACCACGTTGCCTCCCTTGTCAGATTGCCTGATGACAAGTGATTCATCAGATGCCAATCTTTTTATTGTTTCTCTCTCATTTTGAGTGAAGTTAGTTGGTAGTTTGTTCCTGTTTTGGGTAGTTTGTAATCCCCTTAATCTCTCCTCCACTGTTTTCTGAAATGTATCCATAATTTTAGGTCTAGTGTGTATGGGATAAAAGTGACTTTTATTCTTGACATGACTTAATGATATATCTGTCTCACATAATAAGCCCTCCATATGACTGTCACCTTCGTGTTGTAACTGTTCCAGGTCCAAAAGACTACATATATCTGAAAAGTCACTTAACCCCTTAGGTTCACATTTATCAATTTGGCTAACCTTATTTTCATTCTGATCCTGATCTTCATTGAAACCAAAATAATGTATGCACAAAGTTAAATTGCGTACAAACCTATTAATATCAAGAATAGTTTCAAAAATGTTAAAATGATTATCAGGAACAAAGTTCAAACCTTTAGACAAAACCTGTATATCAGTATTGGTGAGATTTTTACTTGACAAATTTATAACATCATTGTTTAAGCATATTTTTTCTGAATATTCTGGGAACGTGTGGGATAAATCCTGTGTGTCTTGTTCTTTTCTTCTCCTTTTCTGGTTAGCTTGATTGCTCTTTCTCCCTTTCCCCCTTCTGCCACGGTGGGTTGTTTTTTTCTTACAGACGGTGCAGTTTGGCGCGTATCGTTTTTTGAGACTAAAATGTCTGTTTCTTCTGCCCCAGACTGTCCTTCTCCTTCTAACATGAGCGCATACGATTCTTCCCCTGCTTCTCCTTCAGAGGAGTCATATTCATACTCAGTGTCTGTGTCTGCAAATGTAACTGCTTTGCCCTTTTTATTGGAATTATTGTTTTTGTTCTTATTATATCTTCTGTTATATCTGGGTTTGGTCTGATCATCCTGACTCCAACGATACACCTGTTTTTAATCATAGTCCCTCTTGTCTCTGAGCATTTTTCTGGATTTGAATTGCCAAAGTTCTTGTTTAAAGGCAATCATATTTCTTTCAAACTGTTGATCATATTTCTCTTGTAAGGTGTATCCAGTCCATGGATCATCCATTACTTGTCGGATATTCTCATTTCCAACAGGAAGTTGCAAGAGGACACCCAACAGCAGAGCTGTAATATAGCTCCTCCCCTAACTGTCATAGCCAGTCATTCTCTTGCAACTCTCAACAAGCTAGGTCGTTGTAGGAGAGAGTGGTTAAATATAGCTAGTTTATTTTCTTCAATCAAAAGTTTGTTATTTTTAAATAGTACCGGAGTTGTGCTATTTTATCTCAGGCAGTAAATAGAAGAAGAATCTGCCTGAGGTTTCTATGATCTTAGCAGGTTGTAACTAAGATCCATTGCCGTTCTCACATATGTCTGAGGGAATTACACAGATGAGGTAACTTCAGCGAGAGAATGGCGTGCAGTTTATTCTGCTATCAGGTATGTGCAGTTATAATTTTTTCTAGAGATGGGAAAACACTAGAAAATGCTGCTGATACCGGATTAATGTAAGTTAAGCCTGAATACAGTGATTTAATAACGACTGGTATCATGCTTACTCCCAGGGGTAATACCCTTATGATATTGCAATATAAAACGTTTGCTGGCATGTTTAATCGTTTTTATTTATGCTTTGGTAATAAAACTTTATTGGGGCCTAGTTTTTTTCCACATGGCTGGCTTAAATTTTGACTAGAAACAGTTTAATGAGGCTTTCCACTGTTATAGTATAAAAGTTACAGTTGGTGCAGTTAAAATTACAAACTGTGACATCCAGCTTCCCTAAGGAGTACCCTGTATGCTATAGGACATCTCTAAAGGGCCCAAAGGCTTTCCAAAGTTGTTTATTGGGGAAGGTAGGGCCACAGCTTGCTGTGGCAGTTCTTTGTGTCTGTTAAAAAACGTCTATTTCATTTTTTTTTATCCGTTTTTTGAACTAAGGGGTTAATCATCCATTTGCAAGTGGATGCAATGCTCTGCTAGCCTATTACATACACTGTAAAAATTTCGTTTGATTTACTGCATTTTTTCACTGTTTTTCAAATTCTGACAAAATTTGTTTCTCTTAAAGGCACAGTACCGTTTTTTATATTTGCTTGTTAACTTGATTTAAAGTGTTTTCCAAGCTTGCTAGTCTCATTGCTAGTCTGTACAAATATGTCTGACATAGAAGAAACTCCTTGTTCATTATGTTTAAAAGCCATGGTGGAACCCCCTCTTAGAATGTGTACCAAATGTACTGATTTCATTTTATGTAATAAAGATCATATTCTTTTTTAAAAAAAATTATCACCAGAGGAATCTGACGAGGGGAAAGTTATGCCGACTAACTCTCCCCACGTGTCAGACCCTTTGACTCCCGCCCAAGGGACTCACGCTCAAATGGCGCCAACTACATCTAGGGCGCCCATAGCGTTTACTTTACAAGACATGGCAGCAGTCATGGATAATACACTGTCAGCGGTATTAGCCAGACTACCTGAACTTAGAGGTTAGCGAGATAGCTCTGGGGTGAGATAAAATGCAGAGCATACTGACGCTTTAAGAACCATGTCTGATACTGCCTCACAATATGCAGAAGCTGAGGAAGGAGAGCTTCAGTCAGTGGGTGATGTTAATGACTCAGGAAAGATACCTGATTCTAATATTTCTACATTTAAATTTAAGCTTGAACACCTCCGCGTGTTGCTTAGGGAGGTTTTAGCTGCTCTGAATGACTGTGATACCATTGCAGTGCCAGAGAAATTGTGTAGACTGGATAAATGCTTTGCAGTGCCGGTGTGTACTGATGTTTTTCCAATACCTAAAAGGTTTACAGAAATTATTAATAAGGAATGGGATAGACCAGGTGTGCCGTTCTCTTCCCTTCCTATTTTTAGAAAAATGTTTTCCAATAGACGCCACCACACGGGACTTATGGCAGACAGTCCCTAAGGTGGAGGGAGCAGTTTCTACTCTAGCAAAGCGTACTACTATCCCTGTTGAGGACAGTTGTGCTTTTTTAGATCCAATGGATAAAAAATTAGGTTACCTTAAGAAAATATTTATTAAACAAGGTTTTATCCTACAGCCCATTGCATGCATTGCCCCTGTCACTGCTGCTGCGGCGTACTGGTTTGAGTCTCTGGAAGAGGCTTTACAGGTAGCGACTCCATTGGATGACATACTTGGCAAACTTAGAGCACTTAAGCTAGCCAATTATTTTATTTCTGATGCCATTGTTCATTTGAATAAACTAACGGCTAAGAATTCTGGTTTTGCTATACAGGCGCGCAGAGCGCTATGGCTTAAATCATGGTCAGCTGACGTGACTTTAAAATCTAAGCTACTTAACATTCCCTTCAAGGGGCAGACCCTATTCGGGCCTGGTTTGAAGGAGATTATTGCTGATATCACGGGAGGAAAAGGTCATGCCCTTCCTCAGGACAGGTCCAAATCTAGGGCCAAACAGTCAGTCTAATTTTCGTGCCTTTCGAAACTTCAAGGCAGGTGCGTCATCAACTTCCTCTAATAATAAACAAGAGGGAACTTTTGCTCAATCCAAGACGGTCTGGAGACCAAACCAGACCTGGAAAAAAGGTAAGCAGGTCAAAAAAGCCTGCTGCTGCCTCTAAGACAGCATGAAGGAACGACCCCCTAACCGGTAACGGATCTAGTAGGGTGCAGACTTTCACTCTTCGCCCAGGCGTGGGCAAGAGATGTTCAGGATCCCTGGGCGTTGGAAATTATATCCCAGGGATATCTTCTGGACTTCAAAGCTTCCCCCCCAAAAGGGAGATTTCACCTTTCACAAGTATCTGCAAACCAGAGAAAGAGAGAGGCATTCTTACACTGTGTACGAGACCTCCTAGTTATGGGAGTGATCCATCCAGTTCCAAAGGAGGAACAGGGTTTTTACTCAAATCTGTTTGTGGTTCCCAAAAAAGAGGGAACCTTCAGACCGATTTTGGATCTAAAGATCTTAAACAAATTCCTCAAAGTTCCGTCATTCAAGATGGAAACTATTCGTACCATCCTACCACTGATCCAGTAGGGTCAATATATGACTACAGTGGATCTAAAGGATGCTTATCTTCACATTCCGATACACAAAGATCATCATCGGTTTCTCAGGTTTGCCTTTCAAGACAGGCATTACCAGTTGTAGCTCTTCCCTTTGGATTAGCTACAGCCCCAATAATCTTTACAAAGGTTCTAGGGTCGCTTTTGGCGGTCCTAAGGCCGCGGGGCATAGCAGTAGCCCCTTATTTAGACAACATCCTGATACAGGCGTCAAACTTCCAAATTGCCAAGTCTCATATGGACGTAGTACTGGCATTTCTGAGGTCGCATGGGTGGAAAGTGAACGAGGAAAAGTGTTCTCTATCCCCACTCACAAGAGTTTCCTTTCTAGGGACTCTGATAGATTCTGTTGAAATGAAAATTTACCTTGACGGAGTCCAGGTTATCAAAGCTTCTAAATTCCTGTCGGGTTCTTCATTCCATTCCGCGCCCTTTGGTGGCTCAGTGTATGGAAGTAATCGGCTTAATGGTAGCGGCAATGGACATAGTGCCGTTTGCACGCTTACATCTCAGACCGCTGAAACTATGCAGGCTCAGTCAGTGGAGCGGGGATCACACAGATTTGGCCCCTCAACTGAATCTGGACCAAGAGACCAGGGATCCTCTTCCCTGGTGGCTATCTCGAGTCCATCTGTCCAAAGGTATGACCTTCGCAGGCCAGATTGGACTATTGTAACAACAAATGCCAGCCTTCTAGGTTGGGGTGCAGTCTGGAACTCCCTGAAGGCTCAGGGATCGTTTACTCAGGAGGAGTCTCTCTTTCCAATAAATATTCTGGAACTAAGAGCGATATTCAAGGCTCTTCAGGTTTGGCCTCAGTTAGCAACTCTGAGGTACATCAGATTTCAGTCGGTCAACATCATGACTGTAGCTTACATCAACCATCGAGGGGGAACAAGAAGTTCCCTAGAGATGTTAGAAGTTTCAAAAACAATTCACTGGGCAGAGATTAACTCTTGCCACCTATCAGCTATCCATATCCCAGATGTAGAGCACTGGGAGGCGGATTTTCTAAGTCGTCAGACTTTTCATCCGGGAGAGTGGGAACTCCATCCGGAGCGATTTGCACAACTGATTCTCCGTTGGGGCAAACCAGAACTGGATCTCATGGCGTCTCGCCAGAACGCCAAGCTTCCGTGTTACGGATCCAGGTCCGGGGATCCCAAGGCGACACTGATAGATACTCTAGCAGCGCCCTGGTCTTTCAACCTGACTTATGTGTTTCCACCGTTTCCTCTGCTCCCTCGACTGATTGCCAAGATCAAGCAGGAGAGAGCATTGGTGATTCTGATAGCACCTGCGTGGCCATGCAGGACCTGGTATGCAGATCTAGTGGACATGTCATCCTTTCCACCATGGTCTCTGCCTCTGAGACAGGACCTTCTACTTCAGGGTCCTTTCAACCATCCAAATCTAATTTCTCTGAGGTTGACTGCCTGGAGATTGAACTCTTGATTTTATCAAAGCGTGGCTTCTCCGAGTCAGTTATTGATACCTTAATACAGGCACGAAAGCCTGTCACCAGGAAAATTTACCATAAGGTATGGCGTAGATATCTTTATTGGTGTGAATCCAAGGGTTACTCATGGAGTAAGGTCAGGATTCCTAGGATTTTATCTTTTCTCCAAGAAGGTTTGGAAAAAGGATTGTCAGCTAGTTTCTTAAAGGGACAGATTTTTGCTCTGTCTATTCTTTTGCACTAGCGTCTGGCAGATGTTCCAGACGTTCAGGCATTTTGTCAGGCTTTAGTTAGAATCAAGCCTGTGTTTAAACCTGTTGCTCCACCATAGAGCTTAAACTTGGTTCTTAAGGTTCTTCAAGGAGTTCCGTTTGAACCTCTTCATTCCATAGATATCAAACTTTTATCTTGGAAAAAATTTTTTTTTGGTAGCTATTTCCTCGGCTCGTAGAGTCTCTGAGCTATCTGCCTTACAATGTGATTCTCCTTATCTGATTTTTCATACGGATAAGGTAGTCCTGCGTACCAAACCTGGGTTCTTACCTAAGGTGGTATCTAACGAGAATATCAATCAAGAGATTGTGGTTCCATCCTTGTGTTACACAATCTGAACGTGGTCCGTGCTTTAAAGTTTTACTTACAAGCTACTAAAGATTTTCGTCAAACATCTGCTTTGTTTGTTGTCTACTCTGGACAGAGGAGAGGTCAAAAGGCTTTGGCAACCTCTTTTTCTTTTTGGCTAAGAAGCTTAATCCGCTTAGCCTATGAGACTGCTGGACAGCAGCCTCCTGAAAGGATTACAGCTCATTCCACTAGAGCTGTGGCTTCCACTTGGGCCTTTAAAAATGAGGCTTCTGTTGAACAGATTTGCAAGGCGGCGACTTGGTCTTCGCTTCATACTTTTTCAAAATTTTACAAATTTGATACTTTTGCTTCTTTGGAGGCTATATTTGGGAGAAAGGTTTTACAGGCAGTGGTTTCTTCCGTTTAAGTACCTGCCTTGTCCCTCCCTTCAACTGTGTACTTTAGCTTTGGTATTGGTATCCCACAAGTAATGGATGATCCGTGGACTGGATACACCTTACAAGAGAAACCACAATTTATGCTTACCTGATAAATTTATTTCTCTTGTGGTGTATCCAGTCCACGGCCCGCCCTGTCATTTTAAGGCAGGTAATTTTTAAATTTAAACTACAGTAACCACTACACCCTATGGTTCCTCCTTTCTCGGCTTGTTTTCGGTCGAATGACTGGCTATGACAGTTAGGGGAGGAGCTATATTACAGCTCTGCTGTTGGGTGTCCTCTTGCAACTTCCTGTTGGGAATGAGTATATCCCACAAGTAATGGATGATCCGTGGACTGGATACACCACAAGAGAAATAAATTTATCAGGTAAGCATAAATTGTTGTTTTTTAAAATTTTGATCATGTTGATGACATCTTAGTTTGTTCTGTAATTCTTTTAATTCAATCATAATATCTCTCCTTTGTTCTTTTTTATATTGAATTAACAAATCCATAAGTGCAAAAGAACAGGTGTCTAGTATTATGTTCCACTTGCTAATGAACTCAGTGTTATTAACTATAAAAGAGGGAAACTTGCGTATCCTTAGTCCCCTAGGTATACGCTTCTCATGAATATATAATAAAAAAGACCTTATGTCTAATTCCAATTTAATATCTTTTTTGCGCAGTTCATCTATATCAAAAAACAAACTGTCCAGTGTATATGCTATGTCTTTATATAATTCTGAAGTTTCTTCCTTAAAGTCACCCAAAACATATGAATCTTCAGTTTCTTGATCCATACTGGATACCCTTACAAAGAATATTTGAAAAGTATTGTGCTATACCACTTTATTTTAATCACTTATTGTAAATAATCTTACCCTCCTCGTCTTCAGCCTATGTCAGTCCCTTATTATCTCCTTATTTCCTCTCTATGTTGTATCTTTGTATTGCCTCTTATGCAAACATATGTTTCATTGATAATTGTATGTGCTTCATATATGCACCAAACAATCCAGGCAATTGAGAAACATTAGAGCTGATGATAATATTATAAGGGAATGTTTACCTTGTCTGTGTCAAGCGCCCTGCGTGAACATAATGAGCGCTCCCTCTGTATCCTCAGCCGTTACTTCGATGTAGCACTGTGATGTTTTCCTTCACCTACATCACTGTGTAGAAGTCATGCTCCGACGCTCTCTGCAGTCTAGCAATGCTGCTGCGGCATGTATTGATGACGACTTCCGGCTTCCGGTTACCCCCGGCTGCTCCTAGGCAGGTATTGCAGAAAGATCCAAGATACAAAATAAACCTGCTTAACGGAGCGCCTCTGGGGTATGTAAAAACAAATCCAAATCTATAATAGGCACTGATGGAGTGAGGGTATATATGAAAAGTGATATAAAAATATAAATAGCATCCTAGGCGGCAAATAAATGTTCCCAGTGCGTCTGCACACGCACAAATAGCAACAGTTCATCCAATGTAGGGAAAAATAAGCGCTCCAAGCCCACAGATGTGTATCTTGGATCTTTCTGCAATACCTGCCTAGGAGCAGCCGGGGGTAACCGGAAGCCGGAAGTCGTCATCAATACATGCCGCAGCAGCATTGCTAGACTGCAGAGAGCGTCGGAGCATGACTTCTACACAGTGATGTAGGTGAAGGAAAACATCACAGTGCTACATCGAAGTAACGGCTGAGGATACAGAGGGAGCGCTCATTATGTTCACGCAGGGCGCTTGACACAGACAAGGTAAACATTCCCTTATAATATTATCATCAGCTCTAATGTTTCTCAATTGCCTGGATTGTTTGGTGCATATATGAAGCACATACAATTATCAATGAAACATATGTTTGCATAAGAGGCAATACAAAGATACAACATAGAGAGGAAATAAGGAGATAATAAGGGACTGACATAGGCTGAAGACGAGGAGGGTAAGATTATTTACAATAAGTGATTAAAATAAAGTGGTATAGCACAATACTTTTCAAACATTCTTTGTAAGGGTATCCAGTATGGATCAAGAAACTGAATATTCATATGTTTTGGGTGACTTTAAGGAAGATACTTCAGAATTATATAAAGACATAGCATATACACTGGACAGTTTGTTTTTTGATATAGATGAACTGCGCAAAAAAGATATTAAATTGGAATTAGACATAAGGTCTTTTTTATTATATATTCATGAGAAGCGTATACCTAGGGGACTAAGGATACGCAAGTTTCCCTCTTTTATAGTTAATAACACTGAGTTCATTAGCAAGTGGAACATAATACTAGACACCTGTTCTTTTGCACTTATGGATTTGTTAATTCAATATAAAAAAGAACAAAGGAGAGATATTATGATTGAATTAAAAGAATTACAGAACAAACTAAGATGTCATCAACATGATCAAAATTTAAAAAAATATGATCAACAGTTTGAAAGAAATATGATTGCCTTTAAACAAGAACTTTGGCAATTCAAATCCAGAAAAATGCTCAGAGACAAGAGGGACTATGATCAAAAACAGGTGTATCGTTGGAGTCAGGATGATCAGACCAAACCCAGATATAACAGAAGATATAATAAGAACAAAAACAATAATTCCAATAAAAAGGGCAAAGCAGTTACATTTGCAGACACAGACACTGAGTATGAATATGACTCCTCTGAAGGAGAAGCAGGGGAAGAATCGTATGCGCTCATGTTAGAAGGAGAAGGACAGTCTGGGGCAGAAGAAACAGACATTTTAGTCTCCAAAAACGAGACGCGCCAAACTGCACCGTCTGTAAGAAAAAAACAACCCACCGTGGCAGAAGGGGGAAAGGGAGAAAGAGCAATCAAGCTAACCAGAAAAGGAGAAGAAAAGAACAAGAGACACAGGATTTATCCCACACGTTCCCAGAATGTTCAGAAAAAATATGCTTAAACAATGATGTTATGAATTTGTCAAGTAAAAATCTCACCAATACTGATATACAGGTTTTGTCTAAAGGTTTGAACTTTGTTCCTGATAATCATTTTAACATTTTTGAAACTATTCTTGATATTAATAGGTTTGTACGCAATTTAACTTTGTGCATACATTATTTTGGTTTCAATGAAGATCAGGATCAGAATGAAAATAAGGTTAGCCAAATTGATAAATGTGAACCTAAGGGGTTAAGTGACTTTTCAGATATATGTAGTCTTTTGGACCTGGAACAGTTACAACACGAAGGTGACAGTCATATGGAGGGCTTATTATGTGAGACAGATATATCATTAAGTCATGTCAAGAATAAAAGTCACTTTTATCCCATACACACTAGACCTAAAATTCTGGATACGTTTCAGAAAACAGTGGAGGAGAGATTAAGGGGATTACAAACTACCCAAAACAGGAACAAACTACCAACTAACTTCACTCAAAATGAGAGAGAAACAGTAAAAAGATTGGCATCTGATGAATCACTTGTCATCAGGCAATCTGACAAGGGAGGCAACGTGGTCGTCCTTAATAAGGATGACTATGTTGCAGAATCCATGAGACAATTAAATGACAGGGAAGTGTATATTAAATTGAGTGACAACCCCACAGTGAAATACAGGAATGAACTGACTAATCTTGTTTTGTATGCAAGATATAATAACATCATAAATAAATCAGTCCAGGAAAGGATTATTCCAAAATTGCCAGTAATTCCTGTTTTTCATTACCTTCCTAAAACGCACAAGAATCTTCAGAGCCCACAGGGTAGACCCATCATAGCGGGCATTGATTCTTTGAATGAACCCATGTCAGAGTTAATTGATTCATTTTTACAACCCCTAGTTAGGGATTTGCCTAGTTATATACAGGACACTACGGCCCTTCTAAACAAAATACAAAATCTAAAATGGAAATCCACATATAGATTTATTACAGCAGATGTCTCCTCATTGTATACAACTATACAACACGAGAAGGGAATAGAAGCAATAGAACACTTTTTGGAACAGAATACAAATTTTACATCTCCTACTAAAATCTTTATATTAAGGGCAATTGAATATCTTTTGAGCCATAATTTTTTCTGTTTCAGAACAGCTTTTATCTCCAGAGACGTGGGACAGCCATGGGGGCCAAATTCGCCCCCTCATATGCCAACCTTTTTATGGGTTGGTGGGAGCTGTCCCACGTCTTTGGAGATAGAAATCCCTTCAAGGATAGGATTATCCAGTTTTACAGATATATAGATGATCTGTTGTTTGTGTTTGAGGGAGATCAGCAAGAGGCAGAGGATTTTTGTAAATATTTGAACAATAACAACTTTAATTTAAAATTTACTAGTGAGCAGAGTGAAAAAGAAATACATTTTCTTGATATCACATTAATGAGCACAGACAAAAATACTGTTGAGACTACTATATATAGGAAGTCTACAGCTGGGAATACTATCCTTAAGTACAATTCATGCCATCCAAGACATGTTGTGAACGGTATCCCTAAGGGGGAATATACCAGAATTAAAAGAAATTGCACTAATGAGGTTGAATATCAGGCGAAGTCAGAAGAAGCAACAAAAAGGTTCATGGATAGAGGCTACAGTGAGAAGTTGCTGAAAGAGGCAAAATCTAGTGTAGATTTAACTCCCAGACAAGACTTGCTGAAATATAGAAATAAACAGAAAAGAACATCAGAAAATAGCAAGATTAAATTCATTACAACTTATAGTATGGAATACACTAAGGTGTGCAATATTATTAAAGATTCCATACCTATTTTGTACTCCCTATCCTTAAGGAGATTCTCAAAGAGGGTTGCAATTTTGTATCTAGAAGAGGTAAAACGGTAACAAATTTCATTTCTCCATCAGATGTAAGAACCAATAGAACATCTTGCTGGTTAAAACAGAGAAAGGGTTTTTATAAGTGTAGACGCCCTATATGCACCACTTGTGATTTTGTTAAGGAAGGAGAGGAATTTAATTCCACCATTACCAATAAGACTTCTAAGATACATCATTATATCAACTGTTCAACCACTCATGTAGTTTATCTTCTCACATGTAAAATTTGCCACAAACAATACACAGGAAAAACAAAGAGACCGCTAAAAGAGAGGTTTTTGGAGCACTTGCGCTCCATAGAGGATGAGGACTCAGACACACCTGTATCAAGGCATTTTAAGGTACTACATAACGCAGACACATCTGCTCTTATCCTACAGGGGATAGATTTTGTCCCACTATGGAGAAGAGGAGGTGATAGAGAGAAAACACTTGACAAAAGAGAAATTATGTGGATGTTCAATCTACAGACCACACATCCTGAGGGCCTTAACATGAGAAGGGACTTAGACTTATTTACCAAATAATAAGTATCCTATTTTCTGTTTAACCATTTCATGTTTAAGTAAATTTTTGAATTTAGAGGTATGACTCTTGTCATGGGCTCATTTCTATAAAAAGAATGAAAAAATAAGAAAATATTTTGATAAGAGTCGATTTCTCACTATTACTTCTAACTTTATTTTTCTTTTATGAGAAAACATAGATTGTTATGCATACACTCATTTTGATGTTTATAGAACTTAGTGTCTTGTCATAGGCTCATTTATTGCATATCAGAGTTCAAACTGTTTAAATTTAGGATTTTAATAATATAATAGTTTAAATTAAATCTCAATAGAAACATGGCTCTGATCACATCTAATTCTTAAGATATATGTCTCATAAAGCTATGTACATACTTTTTCCTATAGAAGTAAAGATCTAATAATTGTGTATAAGAGATTTTTTTCATAAGACATAGACACACATTAACAAATATGAATCAACTTGTATATTCATAAAATAACATTTTATGTATATGAAAAAAATGTTTCTTGTCATAGGCTCCCTTGCAGAATGGCAAAATACAAGTTGATGTAATTTTGTGATATCACTTTAAGGTTTTTGGTATAAAAGGAGCATTGAACAGGTGCATCAATTAGCAGTGACCAAGTGCGTGGAGCACGAAACGTTTGCTGTTTTTTGCACCTGTTCTTCAACTTGTTTTTGCACTACTGTGCTTACCACTTTTTAACTAATCTTGTATGATTTTAACAAAGTTTGGAATAAATATTGAATTTTTATACATCTGTGGGCTTGGAGCGCTTATTTTTCCCTACATTGGATGAACTATCCCTACTCTAACCCACCCAAACCCCCCTTAAAAAAACCTATCACTAACCCCCTGAAGATCTCCCTACCTTGAGTCGTCTTCACCCAGCCGAGCCGAATTCTTCATCCAAGCGGAGCAAGAAGATGTCCTCCATCCGGGCAAAGTCTTGATCCAAGCGGCAAAGAAGAGGTCTTCCATCCCGGCGATGTCTTCTTCCAAGCGGCATCTTCTATCTTCTTTCTTCCGGATCCATCTTCATCCCTCCAACACGGAACATCCTCCTTCCCCGACGGACTAACGACGATTGGAGGTTCCTTTAAGGGATGTCATCCAAGATGGCGTCCATTCAATTCCGATTGGCTGATAGAATTCTATCAGCCAATCGGAATTAAGGTAGAAAAAATCTGATTGGCTGATGCAATCAGCCAATCAGATTGAAGTTCAATCCGATTTGCTGATCCAATCAGCCAATCGTATTGAACTCGCATTCTATTGGCTGTTCCGATCAGCCAATAGAATGCGAGTTCAATACGATTGGCTGATTGAATTTCTAAGACCGCGGGGCATTGCGGTGGTGCCCTATCTGGACGATATTCTAATCCAGGCGCCATCTTGTCAACAAGCAATATCTCATACCAACGTTGTGCTATCCTTCCTGAGATCTCACGGGTGGAAGGTAAATCTGGAAAAGAGTTCCTTAATTCCGAAGACAAGGGTAACTTTCTTGGGAACTCTAATAGATTCTATATCTATGAGGATTTTTCTGACAGAGGTCAGGAAATCAAAGATTCTAGATACCTGTTGAGCCCTTCAGTCCGATTCTCGACCGTCAGTCGCTCAGTGCATGGAAGTAATCGGACTGATGGTGGCGGCAATGGACATCATCCCGTTTGCTCGGTTTCACCTCAGGCCTCTGCAGTTAAACATGCTCAGGCAGTGGAATGGAGATTATGCAGACTTGTCTCCTCGAATAACCCTGGAACAGGAGACGAGGGACTCTCTTCAATGGTGGTTGTCTTTGGATTATCTATCCCAGGGAACCTGCTTTTGCAGACCTTCCTGGGTGATTGTGACAACAGACGCCAGCCTTTTCTCTTGTTAAGTGTATCCAGTCCACGGATCATCCATTACTTATGGGACATTAACTCCTCCCCAACAGGAAGTGCAAGAGGATTCACCCAGCAGAGCTGCCACATAGCTCCTCCCCTAACTGCCATTACCAGTCATTCTCTTGCACCCAACGACTAGATAGGATGTGTGAGAGGACTATGGTGATTATATTTAGTTTTATACCTTCAATCAAAAGTTTGTTATTTTATAATAGCACCGGAGTGTGTTATTCCTTCTCTGGTAGAATTTGAAGAAGAATCTACCTGAGTTTTTACTATGATTTTAGCCGGCGTAGTTAAGATCATATTGCTGTTTCTCGGCCATCTGAGGAGAGGTAAACTTCAGATCAGGGGACAGCGGGCAGATTAATCTGCAAAGAGGTATGTAGCAGCTTATTATTTTCTGACAATGGAATTGATGAGGAAATTCTGCCATACCGATATAATGTAAACTCAGCCTTAAATGCAGTAGCAGCATCTGGTATCAGGCTGTCATGTATGTATATTTTACACTTCAGTATTCTGGGGAATGGCACTTCACTGGAATTATACTGTGTGCATAAGACTTTAGCCTAATTTGCAGGGACTGGCAACAGGCTCTTTAATAACACTTAATTTATGTTAAACGTTTTTTGCTGGCATGTAAAATCGTTTCATTTTCTGAGGTACTGGGTGAATAAAATGTTTTGGGCATTATTTTTTCCACTTGGCAGTTGTTTTATTTAATTTATGACAGTTTACTGATCTCTCTCACTGTTGTGTGTGAGGGGGAGGTCAAAAAATTCAGTCAGAAGCTCGTATTTCCTGCATGATCCGGTTCATCTCTACAGAACTCAGGGGTCTTCAAAACTTGTTTTGAGGGAGGTAATCATTCACAGCAGAGCTGTGAGATTGTAGTTGACAGTGATAAAAAACGTTTATTTCTGTAACTTTTTTTTCTGCTATCAGGGTTAGTTATCCTTCGCTAATGGGAACAAGCCTTTGCTAAAATTGTGTTTTTTACAAAGATTTGATGCTATAACCTTTCAGTTTATTAACTTTCAACTGTCATAACTCTTTCTGTGCTTCTTATAGGCACAGTACGTTTTCATATTATAGTAAATTACTTGAAAAGTATTTCCAAGTTGCTAGTTTATTTGCTAGTGTGTTAAACATGTCTGATTCAGAGGAAGACATCTGTGCTATATGTGCTAATGCCAAAGTGGAGCCCAATAGAAATTTATGTACTAACTGTATTGATGCTACTTTAAATAAAAGTCAATCTGTACAAATTGAACACATTTCACCAAACAACGAGGGGAGAGTTATGCCGACTAACTCGCCTCACGTGTCAGTACCTGCATCTCCCGCTCGGGGGGTGCGTGATATTGTGGCGCCGAGTACATCTGGGCGGCCATTACAAATCACATTACAGGATATGGCTACTGTTATGACTGAAGTTTTGGCTAAATTACCAGAACTAAGAGGTAAGCGTGATCACTCTGGGGTGAGAACAGAGTGCGCTGATAATGTTAGGGCCATGTCAGATACTGCGTCACAACTTGCAGAACATGAGGACGGAGAGCTTCATTCTGCGGCTGACGGTTCTGATCCAAACAGATTGGATTCAGATATTTCAAATTTTAAATTTAAGCTGGAAAACCTCCGTGTATTACTAGGGGAGGTGTTAGCGGCTCTGAATGATTGTAACACAGTTGCAATACCAGAAAAAATGTGTAGGTTGGATAAATATTTTGCGGTACCGTCGAGTACTGACATTTTTCCTATACCTAAGAGACTTACTGAAATTGTTACTAAGGAGTGGGATAGACCCGGTGTGCCGTTCTCACCCCCTCCGATATTTAGAAAGATGTTTCCAATAGACACCACCACACGGGACTTATGGCAAACGATCCCTAAGGTGGAGGGAGCAGTTTCTACTTTAGCTAAGCGTACCACTATCCCGGTGGAGGATAGCTGTGCCTTTTCAGATCCAATGGATAAAAAGTTAGAGGGTTACCTTAAGAAAATGTTTGTTCAACAAGGTTTTATATTGCAACCCCTTGCATGCATTGCGCCTGTCACGGCTGCAGCAGCATTTTGGTTTGAGTCTCTGGAAGGGACACTTGAATCAGCTCCATTAGATGAGATTACACACAGGCTTAAAGCTCTTAAGTTAGCTAACTCATTTATTTCAGATGCCGTAGTACATTTAACTAAGCTTACGGCTAAGAATTCCGGATTCGCCATTCAGGCGCGCAGAGCACTGTGGCTAAAATCCTGGTCAGCTGACGTTACTTCTAAGTCTAAATTTCTTAATATACCTTTCAAAGGGCAGACCTTATTCGGGCCCGGATTGAAAGAAATTATCGCTGACATTACAGGAGGTAAAGGCTATGCCCTGCCTCAAGACAGAGCCAAACCTAAGGCTAGACAATCTAATTTTCGTTCCTTTCGGAATTTCAAAGCAGGAGCAGCATCAACTTCCTCTGCTCCAAAACAAGAAGGATCTGTTGCTCGCTACAGACAAGGCTGGAGACCTAACCAGTCCTGGAACAAGGGCAAGCAGGCCAGGAAACCTGCTGGTGCCCCTAAAACAGCATGAATTGAGGGCCCCCGATCCGGGAACGGATCTAGTGGGGGGCAGACTTTCTCTCTTCGCCCAGGCTTGGGCAAGAGATGTCCAGGATCCCTGGGCGCTAGAGATAATATCTCAGGGATACCTTCTGGACTTCAAATACTCTCCCCCAAGAGAGAGATTTCATCTGTCAAGGTTGTCAACAAACCAAATAAAGAAAGAGGCGTTTCTACGCTACGTACAAGAGCTTTTATTAATGGGAGTAATCCATCCAGTTCCACGGTCGGAACAGGGACAAGGGTTTTACTCAAATCTGTTTGTGGTTCCCAAAAAAGAGGGAACTTTTAGGCCAATCCTGGATTTAAAGATCCTAAACAAATTCCTAAGAGTTCCATCGTTCAAAATGGAGACTATTCGGACAATTTTACCCATGATCCAAAAGGGTCAGTACATGACCACAGTGGATTTAAAGGATGCTTACCTTCACATACCGATTCACAAAGATCATTACCGGTATCTAAGGTTTGCCTTTCTAGACAGGCATTACCAGTTTGTAGCTCTTCCATTCGGATTGGCTACGGCTCCGAGAATCTTCACAAAGGTTCTGTGTGCTTCTCTGGCGGTACTAAGACCGCGAGGAATTGCGGTAGCTCCGTACCTAGACGACATTCTGATACAAGCTTCAAGCTTTCAAACTGCCAAGTCTCATACAGAGTTAGTACTGGCATTTCTAAGGTCGCATGGATGGAAGGTGAACGTAAAGAAGAGTTCTCTCTTTCCACTCACAAGAGTTCCCTTCTTGGGGACTCTTATAGATTCTGTAGAAATGAAGATTTACCTGACAGAAGACAGGTTAACAAAGCTTCAAAATGCATGCCGTGTCCTTCATTCCATTCAACACCCGTCAGTAGCTCAATGCATGGAGGTGATCGGCTTAATGGTAGCAGCAATGGACATAGTACCCTTTGCACGCCTACATCTCAGACCGCTGCAATTGTGCATGCTAAGTCAGTGGAATGGGGATTACTCAGACTTGTCCCCTACTCTGAATCTGGATCAAGAGACCAGAAATTCTCTTCTATGGTGGCTTTCTCGGCCACATCTGTCCAGGGGGATGCCATTCAGCAGGCCGGACTGGACAATTGTAACAACAGACGCCAGCCTACTAGGTTGGGGCGCTGTCTGGAATTCTCTGAAGGCTCAGGGACAATGGAATCAGGAGGAGAGTCTCCTACCAATAAACATTCTGGAATTGAGAGCAGTTCTCAATGCCCTTCTGGCTTGGCCCCAGTTAACAACTCGGGGGTTCATCAGGTTTCAGTCGGACAACATCACAACTGTAGCTTACATCAACCATCAGGGAGGGACAAGAAGCTCCCTAGCAATGATGGAAGTATCAAAGATAATTCGCTGGGCAGAGTCTCACTCTTGCCACCTGTCAGCAATCCACATCCCGGGAGTGGAGAACTGGGAGGCGGATTTCTTAAGTCGTCAGACTTTTCATCCGGGGGAGTGGGAACTTCATCCGGAGGTCTTTGCCCAAATACTTCGACGTTGGGGCAAACCAGAGATAGATCTCATGGCGTCTCGACAGAACGCCAAGCTTCCTCGTTACGGGTCCAGATCCAGGGATCCGGGAGCGGTTCTGATAGATGCTTTGACAGCACCTTGGACCTTCGGGATGGCTTATGTGTTTCCACCCTTCCCGATGCTTCCTCGATTGATTGCCAGAATCAAACAGGAGAGAGCATCAGTGATTCTAATAGCGCCTGCATGGCCACGCAGGACTTGGTATGCAGATCTAGTGGACATGTCATCCTGTCCACCTTGGTCGCTACCTCTGAAACAGGACCTTCTGATCCAGGGTCCCTTCAAACATCAAAATCTAATTTCTCTGAAGCTGACTGCTTGGAAATTGAACGCTTGATTTTATCAAAACGTGGTTTTTCTGAGTCAGTTATTGATACCTTAATACAGGCTAGGAAGCCTGTTACCAGAAAGATTTACCATAAGATATGGCGCAAATACTTATATTGGTGCGAATCCAAGAGTTACTCATGGAGTAAGGTTAGGATTCCGAGGATATTGTCTTTTCTACAAGAAGGTTTAGAAAAGGGTTTATCCGCTAGTTCCTTAAAGGGACAGATTTCAGCTCTGTCCATTCTTTTACACAAACGTCTGTCAGAAGTTCCGGACGTTCAAGCTTTTTGTCAGGCTTTAGCTAGGATCAAGCCTGTGTTTAAAACTGTTGCTCCACCATGGAGTTTGAACTTAGTTCTTAATGTTTTACAGGGGGTTCCGTTTGAACCCCTTCATTCCATTGATATCAAGTTGTTATCTTGGAAAGTTCTGTTTTTAATGGCGATTTCCTCGGCTCGAAGAGTCTCTGAGTTATCTGCCTTACATTGTGATTCTCCTTATCTGATTTTTCATTCAGACAAGGTAGTTCTGCGTACTAAACCTGGGTTCCTACCTAAGGTGGTCACTAACAGGAATATCAATCAAGAGATTGTGGTTCCATCTTTGTGTCCTAATCCTTCTTCGAAAAAGGAACGTCTGCTACACAATCTAGATGTAGTCCGTGCCCTGAAATTTTATCTACAGGCAACTAAGGATTTTCGACAAACGTCTTCCCTGTTTGTCGTTTATTCTGGTCAGAGGAGAGGTCAAAAAGCTTCGGCTACCTCTCTCTCCTTTTGGCTTCGTAGCATAATACGGTTAGCCTATGAGACTGCTGGACAGCAGCCTCCTGAAAGAATTACAGCACATTCTACTAGAGCTGTGGCTTCCACTTGGGCCTTTAAGAATGAGGCTTCTGTTGAACAGATTTGCAAGGCTGCAACTTGGTCTTCTCTTCATACTTTTTCCAAATTTTACAAATTTGACACTTTTGCTTCTTCGGAGGCTGTTTTTGGGAGAAAGGTTCTTCAGGCAGTGGTTCCTTCCGTATAAAGAGCCTGCCTGTCCCTCCCGTCATCCGTGTACTTTAGCTTTGGTATTGGTATCCCATAAGTAATGGATGATCCGTGGACTGGATACACTTAACAAGAGAAAACATAATTTATGCTTACCTGATAAATTTATTTCTCTTGTAGTGTATCCAGTCCACGGCCCGCCCTGTCGCTTTAAGGCAGGTAATTTTTCCATTAAACTACAGTCACCACTGCACCCTATGTTTTTCCTTTCTCTGCATGTTTTCGGTCGAATGACTGGTAATGGCAGTTAGGGGAGGAGCTATGTGGCAGCTCTGCTGGGTGAATCCTCTTGCACTTCCTGTTGGGGAGGAGTTAATGTCCCATAAGTAATGGATGATCCGTGGACTGGATACACTACAAGAGAAATAAATTTATCAGGTAAGCATAAATTATGTTTTAGGGTGGGGAGCTGTCTGGGGTCCCCTAAAGGCTCAGGGAGTGTGGACTCAGGCAGAGTCTGTTCTTCCTATCAACATCCTGGAACTGAGGGCGATCTTCAATGCTCTTCTGGCCTGGCCTCAGTTGGCTTCGGGCCAGTTCATCAGATTCCAGTCGGACAACATAACGACAGTGGCTTACATCAATCATCAGGGAGGAACGAGGAGTTCCTTAGCGATGTCCGAGGTAGCCAAGATAATTCGGTGGGCGGAGGTCCACTCTTGCCATCTGTCAGCGGTCCACATCCCAGGGGTGGACAACTGGTAGGCGGACTTTCTGAGCAGGCAGATTTTTCATCCGGGAGAGTGGAAACCACATCTGGAGGTGTT
Source organism: Bombina bombina (assembly GCF_027579735.1). Lineage (NCBI taxonomy): Eukaryota > Metazoa > Chordata > Amphibia > Anura > Bombinatoridae > Bombina > Bombina bombina. Next base: position 533,964,619 of record NC_069505.1, on the reverse strand, counting down.
CTCCAACCTGATTCTTCAATGGGGTCGGCCGGAGTTTGATCTCATGGCATCTCGTCAGAATGCCAAGCTCCCGAGATACGTGTCGAGGTCCAGGGATCCCCAGGCCTAGCTGATAGATGCTCTGGCTGTTTCATGGTCCTTCAAACTTGCATACCTATTGCCTCCGTTTGCGCTTCTTCCTCGGGTCATTGCTCGAATCAAGCAGGAGAGGGCACCAGTGATCCTCATTGCTCCTGCTTGGCCTCGCAGGATTTGGTATGCAGATCTGGTTGACATGTTATCCCTGCCACCTTGGAGACTTCCGTTGAGGAAGGACCTTCCTTCACCCAAATCTAGTTTCTCTGAAGCTGACTGCTTGGAGATTGAACAGTTAATCCTATCCAAGCGGAGTTTTTCTGATTCGGTCATAGAGACCATGATTCAGGCTCGTAAGCCTGTAACTAGAAGGATTTACCATAAAATATGGCGTAAATATCTTTATTGGTGTGAATCCAAGGGCTACTCATGGAGTAGAATTAGGATTCCCAGAATTTTATCTTTACTCCAAGAAGGTTTGGAGAAGGGTTTGTCGACAAGTTCCCTAAAGGGTCAAATCTCTGCCTTATCTATTTTGTTACACAAACGCCTGGCTGATGTCCCAGATGTACAATCATTTTGTCAGGCCTTGGTTAGGATCAGGCCTGTGTTCAAACCAGTTACTCTTCCATGGAGTCTGAATTTAGTTCTCAAAGTTCTTCAAGGGGCTCCATTTGAACCTATGCATTCCTTAGATGTTGCATTGTTATCTTGGAAAGTTTTATTTCTTGTTGCTATTTCTTCAGCTCGTAGAGTGTCTGAACTCTCGGCGTTGCAATACACTTCGCCTTACCTTATTTTCCATGCAGATAAGGTAGTCTTACGGACTAAACTAGGTTTCTCCTGTTAAGTGTAGTCAGTCCACGGGTCATCATTACTTATGGGATATTAACTCCTCCCCAACAGGAAGTGCAAGAGGATCACCCAAGCAGAGCTGCTATATAGCTCCTCCCCTCTACGTCACACCCAGTCATTCTCTTGCACCCAACTAATAGATAGGATGTGTGAGAGGACTGTGGTGATTATACTTAGT